>NW_027455219.1:0-41844 GCF_040206685.1 Ascaphus truei
TTTCCAATAAGGTATCTGAAAAGATTCTGCAAAGCCGTGAAGGTTCATTGGATGCAAAGTCACCTGCTGTTACTCAAATTAACCCTAAACAGAAGACACCTCAGGAGATTGGGATCAAAAGTAACCAGAACAGCAATAGCAAGCAGCTAGTGAAAAAAAACAAAGAGCCAGACCAGCGTTTTCAGTTTTGAGCAAGCGCTGGCTTGTGGTACTGATAATAGCCCCAAAGCTCTCAAAAGAAAAAAGTGCTAATCAGCCTGGGGTGAATTCAGAAGTCCTGAAGGGGAAGAAGGCATTGGAACCTTCTGAACAAGGAAAGTTGAAAAGCCCATCGCAGCAACCTCAGCCTCAAAATGATTAAACTCTGTTCAAGTATTTCACCCATTGGGTAAAAAAGCAGGTCCCACAGATCCAGGGGCACCCGCAGGATCCTTACATTTGGAAAAAAAGCTTGGACCAATGCAAGGAAGCCAAAGCCAGATTTTTGCTTCTCATGCTCAGGGGACTCTTACTGATGTGATTAATAGGTGCATTGCCAAAAAACAGGACAGTATTTCTGGAATTGAAAGAGTCGGTTTTTAATGCCAGGCCCTAGGCTATGTACATTTAAAATAAGTGAGTACACAAGACCTGACATTAAAACCAGTGAAATCAAACAACGTGGGGAAAACAAAGCCTCAGTTATAGAGAATCCCAAAACACTTCCCAGTGAAATCCATAGAACAGAAAGCTGCAGTGACATGCATTGACAATGTTCAGCCAAACCACTATCCCCATTCCAGCTCCTTTCAACCTACAGCGCCAGCTTTCTATCTACCTGCAGCTTCCTATCAATGTACCCAGTAGAGTGGACAACTCCACTCCAACCTTCTGTCAACAGCCTCTCCAAGAGCTTGAGGTCTCCATAACTATTCCACCAGAACAGAGAGAGGAGAGAGAGGCTATGAAAAGGAAAGCACAACTGGAGAGGGAGGGAAGCCTGTCAACATACCTCCAAGAGGAGGCTACTGTGCTTTGTTCAGAGGCAAGAAGATCATGACATCTCTAAAAGTTACGGATACCCACCGTACAAACTTCATTCCCCCCTTGAGCTACTTAAGCCCCCCCAAAAAAATATTTAAAACTCTTCAATAAAATGTATCTATTTTTAATTGAACTCTTTATTTACTAAAGAAATTATTTACAAATGAATGAGTCCAGGGGTTATTGAAATTCTGCAAATAAACTTTTGATGATGATGATGATGATGATGATGATGATGATGATGATGATGAAAAGAGAGAGAGAGAGAGAGAGAGAGAGAGAGAGAGAGAGAGAGAGAGAGGAGAGAGAGAGAGAGAGAGAGAGAGAGAACAGAGAGACAGAGAGTGAGACAGAGAGAGAGAGAGAGAGAGAGAGAGAGAGAGAGAGAGAGAGAGAGAGAGAGAGAGAGAGACAGAGAGAGAGAGAGAGAGAGAGGGAGAGAGAGAGAGAGAGGGAGAGAGAGAGAGAGAGAGAGAGAGAGAGAGAGAGAGAGAGAGAGGAGAGAGAGAGAGAGAGAGAGAGAGAGAGAGAGAGAGAGAGAGAGAGAGACAGAGAGACAGAGAGTGAGACAGAGAGAGAGAGAGAGAGAGAGAGAGAGAGAGGAGAGAGAGAGAGAGAGAGAGAGAGAGAGAGACGAGAGAGAGAGAAGAGAGAGAGAGAGAGAGAGAGAGGGAGAAGAGAGAGGAGAGAGAGAGAGAGAGAGAGAGAGAGAGAGAGAGAGGAGAGAGAGAGAGAGAGAGTGGAGAGTCGAGAGGGAGAGGGGAGAGGTAAGTCGGACCCACTTATGAGAGAGAAACAGATAAATATTTAACTATATGCTTTGTCATGTTGGATGTATGTATGTACTGTATGTCTTTATTTATATAGTACCATTGTGTGTAGATAGCGCTTCACCGCAGTAATACACGTGACAATCATATTAATAATACAAATAACAGATCATGGGAATAAGTGCTTCAGATATAAAAATCACAGTTATTAAAAGGAGTCCCTGTTCCGAAGAGCTTACAATCTAATTGTAGGTAGAAACATACAGGACACATGCAAGCTCATATTGAACCCCCAAATTAACCACAACATATATGTAACGGGTTTTGTGCACCGGCCTGACCCACCCAATCTCACATTGGCCCCTGTGGTCTAACCGGTCCCCATTACAGTGTTATAGTGTCTGGTGGTGCACCTGTTAGCAACAGGACTCCTGAGTCTCCCGCATGATGGTGTGTGGGGAGGACCCCGTCCAGACAGGCAGCTGAGGTAGTGTGCTGAGTCCTACCTAGTTCCAGTGCAGCGCCTCCACCTCATCAGGGTCCCTTCGGTCACTTGGGGATGGTCCTAGCGAGGAACTCCTCTGTGGTGCTCCTCTCTGTACAATCACTCCACACATGTACACGAGAGGGTTTGTAATTAAGAGCATCTTTATTGCTTGAGGTGGGCTATGCTGCCCCTCGCAGTAGTTTCTCTAGTCACTCATAATCATTCAGTGCTTCCCTTTGAAAGGTGTAATTCCTCCTTTAATAGGGATTCCCTATCCCAGCCGGGATGTCTTTACCCTGTGCCAGGTCCCTGGACACAGTCTTCTTACTCAGCTACTATAACATAACTCTTACTCTTCCCAGAACTCTGGCAGAACTCCCCAGGACTAACTTTTAGACACTAGTGCTGTGCCTTATGTATACTCTGGAAACAGACACACATCTGACATCACTAACCATGGAGTCAGAGCCTGTGACCACTCCCATCCATACACAAGGGCACCTCACCAGGGTGTGAGGGCAAACCTCCATAATTACTGCTGGCATGCCCACCAACTTACCAGGCCTTACTGTCAGCAGGAGAGATGACTGTAGCCATTTTACATGCCCCGCTACATTCTCCCCCTGGTGAATCCCATCACTGGGACCTAAATTTAAATACCTTCTTCCAGGAAGCACTGTAACACATAACACATTATTGTTAACATCACAGATTGTACATTATACCGAAAAAATGACCACAGTGACATCTCGCCAAGAGCCCGCCCCGACCAGCAGCCACGAGCCCGCAAAAATGCCTTAGTACCCCCTAATAATAGTGACTCGGGTCAGGTTTTCTAACCTCTCTACCACCCATGTCCAGACCGTGACATGATAGTGCCTAGGCAGTCCCCTCTCGGGCCTATAGGTCACCCTGTGTTTGTGTGTATATCCTCCTATACTCCACACTCGCATCAGGTGATCTATTCTGTTCCTCTGCCCTCCTTCAGTAACTTCATTCCCTTTACTGACCAGGTACACCTCGATGGTTTCCCTAAGCCACCTTTCTCTGTTCTCTTCTATCTCCTCCATGAGGGGGTTCAGGGACATAAGGGTGCTCCAAACCCGTGGGAAGACTTATATCGAGCCATTATTGCCCGTTCCGCTCTACTGATCCTAGTCAGGTCAGCCCTACCTGCCCTCCCAGGTAGCACCCATGATAGGGGTTCATCAGGATCCACAAGATCGGACAGTGTCTCGGGACCCATGGGCTCTATCTCCCTGTGCTCAATCTTAAACCACCGTTCCTGCAGCTCCCTATCTCGCTGTTCAGGGGTGAATTCTCCCTTGGCCCACCAAAAATCAACTACATCCTCCCTTCGGATAAGGAATCGCGTACGATCCATCCAGGCCGCATAACCTTCAAAGAGTGGGGCCCACCAACGGTGTTCCTTGAACCTGTGTGAATCCCCTGAGTCACTTTCTTCCGCATCCCCCCATGAAAATACCCCCGATGTCCGTGCCGACCGTGGTACGGACCACCGTGATGATCCCAGGGCCTTGTCCTCTGTTTTATTGGTCGCAGGAGGCAACCACCGGCCTACCGCGGCCTTACCTAATTCTCCCCCTCCCCGAGAAATGCCCTCCGTAGCGCAACTGCGCTGTCTTTCCCCAGTCCGTCTCTCCTCCCCCCCAAAGGTACGTCCACAAGTTCCAGGCTAGGAGGGGACCCCGTGGAACAGGTGATGGGGGCAGGGGTTTTACCTAGGGCATGGGGTTGGGCGTAAGGGCAAGAGGGGATACGCCACGGGGCTACGACCCGTTCCCGGCTGTCCATGGACTGTTCCAAGGAGGATAGCTCACCCTCCTCAGTCTGCGGTTCACCAATCCAGCTCTTGGGCCCTTGAGGTGATCGGGGACCTTCACCCGATCGCCGAAGCGTCGCTGCATCCTTCCCGTCTGTTCCGCCGTCGCCACCGGAAATGATGTCCTCTCGGGAACCGGAAGCGCCGCCATCTTGGGTTGGACCCCCATGCGGGATCTCTTCCTCGATGACGACATCCGGAAGCTCCGCCGTCGTCTCCACCGGAAGTGGTATCTTCTCCGCACGTGCGTCTTGGGCCTGGCACGGTCTTGTTTCCGCTACACCGTCTACCGGAGCAAGGTAAGTAAGTGGCTTTCTCTTACCATTCCGCAGGGGTGTAGGCGTCTCTCGCCCGTCGCCACCATATCCTGGGGCGGAGGGACTCCGTCTCTCGGCTCGCCGATCTGCGGGGGACGCCCTGCTTTCCAGGCTGCTACTCCCGCCACGGGGTGTCGTCCTCCCCGGTTCTGTCCTGGGCCTCGATTTCACCTCCGCTAGCTCGCGGAGATCCTCATCCGAGTAGTCTCCCTTCCCCGACTTAGGGGTCACCGATCGGGGCGATAGTCTCTTTTCAGTGCGGTCGGGGAGTGACCCGACCGTCTCGGTTGCTGCTGACCCAGCCGATTTAATCGACTCCAGTCCCCTTTCTCCGGGACTTGCACGACTGATCCACAGTGCACCAGGGGACTCGGCGGAGCGCCTAGCCGTATCCCCCGGGGGGTCAGCAGATTGGATCGGAATGAACGTCGGCCTTGGCCACAAGTATAATGTCCCGCATTGTGGGCAGCGTGCCGCTGTGTTAACAATGCCTCCGGGCAGCCCGCATTGAAGGCAGAGCCCGACCACCGTCTCGGTGTTGGCCACCCTGACTACCAGTACCCCGCCGGGTACCGAGTAGGGCTGGGTGGAGACCATAGTGCCCACAGTGGAGGAGCAGGCCATTCTTTTAGTAGGGACCACTTTCAGTATGGGTCTCTCCAGGTCAGTGGTTCCTCGCAACTGACCGGTAGAAGCTTCTGGGCTAGCCACTTCCTGCTTCGGCTCCTCCTTCCGCTAGCATAGCTGGAACCCGCCCCCAGGGGTTGCCATTATGGGCGGATCCCACAGGGGAATAGCATGCCCCTTAATTAAGGCCGCGCCTTTCTCAGTCCTGGTGGGCGCGGTCTGCGTTTTCGCGCCAATTTCCTCATCAGAGTGGGATTCTTTGCCCGCGGCTAGTTCCCGCCTTCTCCTGGCAGCCGCCTTTCGTGCAAAATATCCCTCCTTTTTGCACGCCACCTCCGCGGCCGGCACTACTTCTTGTAGTAGCGCCGTCTGGATATCAGTCCCTGGGCCCAGTGGGTGCATTCCCACAGGCCATAGTTGAAAGTCACTCCCCCTGGTGGAAATCAGGGGAGGGTCCCATAGACTAAGCGGTTGACTCAGCACAGGGGCCGAGTGAGTCACTGTCCATGAAGGCTCAGCCATAGTTTTCGCGCCATATCCCCCATCAGGGCGGGGCTCTGCTGTTCGCGCCATTCCCGGCCAGCTTTTTGCAAGTCCTGGATCAGCCAATTTCTCTGCGACTGGCCCACGCGGTCTCCCTAGCAAGCGGGAACCGCCATTTTGGATAGCTTTTAAGCCCGAAATGTCAGTTTGTTTGCTTTCCTCGCTGGGTTCCCCCCAGTTATCACAATGTCCTCACACTCTTCAAGGGTGGCCCCTCGGTGTCCCAGACAGGACAAAAACGGGGCAGCCACAGCCTTCGCTCCCCTCCAGAGCAGATTAGTTAGAGACAGCTCGGCGACAGTTTGCTCTTCAGTGGGGCGCACGCCACGGGTGCCTTCCCCATCAGCCTCTGGTCGCCATGTTGGGCTCTCCGCACCACGCGGATCCTCCATTCCTTGGGTTGTCACGCTTTCGTACCAATTATCGTACATGGGGCTCCGCTCTGCGGGGCAGCCACCACACCAGTACAATAAAGATTTGCTCAGATGCACCACCACATGTGTACCTGATCTAGGCTGGACTCATGTTGCACTACCTCAGGCTAGGCTCACTCTCTCAGTGTCTGCTGTAACTCCTTCCTCCCAGTCTGTGCTCCCTATGGTAAGTGTCTGGAATGGGCTAGAGTACTCTGGCTCTGCCATGCAGTACTTGGGGCGTCTACCTCTCTTGGTCAGCCTAGCGCAGACCCTCTCCAGGATTCCTGACCACGTTAACAGGCTATCCCTTCTGGCGTCCTACCAACTAGCACTACCTCAAAGTGACTCGGTCAGCTATAGCCCGGCTCCAAACCCCTCACTCCTTTCAGGCCCCTAGGTCGTCCCTGCGAACTGACAATACCCTGTCAGCCCCTGACCACCCCTAGGTCCGTCCCTACGCAGCACAGAGTGGCAGCAGACACTCTCCCTGTTTCCCAGTGTGCCTAGCTAGAGCCTGTCCTGTTGACAGATCTGATCTCAGCAGCTCGCCTCCAAATGTAACGGGTTTTGTGCACCGGCCTGACCCACCCAATCTCACATTGGCCCCTGTGGTCTAACCGGCCCCCATTACAGTGTGATAGTGTCTGGTGGTGCACCTGTTGGCAACAGGACTCCTGAGTCTCCCGCATGATGGTGTGTGGGGAGGACCCGTCCAGACAGGCAGCTGAGGTAGTGTGCTGAGTCCTACCTAGTTCCAGTGCAGCGCCTCCACCTCATCAGGGTCCCTTCGGTCACTTGGGGATGGTCCTAGCGAGGAACTCCTCTGTGGTGCTCCTCTCTGTACAATCACTCCACACATGTACACGAGAGGGTTTGTAATTAAGAGCATCTTTATTGCTTGAGGTGGGCTATGCTGCCCCTCGCAGTAGTTCCTCTAGCCACTCATAATCATTCAGTGCTTCCCTTTGAAAGGTGTAATTCTCCTTTAATAGGGATTCCCTATCCCAGCCGGGATGTCTTTACCCTGTGCCAGGTCCCTGGACACAGTCTTCTTACTCAGCTACTATAACATAACTCTTACTCTTCCCAGAACTCTGGCAGAACTCCCCAGGACTAACTTTTAGACACAGTGCTGTGCCTTATGTATACTCTGGAAACTGACACACCTCTGACATCACTAACCATGGAGTCAGAGCCTGTGACCACTCCCATCCAAACACAGGGCACCTCACCAGGGTGTGAGGGCAAACCTCCATAATTACTGCTGGCATGCCCACAATTTACCAGGCCTTACTGTCAGCAGGAGAGATGACTGTAGCCATTTTACATGACCGCTACATATATATAAGCATGTAGGTGTCACAGAGGAGTGCTACTGAGCATGGCGATATATATTTAAAACCAGAGACAGAACATGAAACACAGACAGAGCTCAGTGCACATCCAGTGAAACCTATACACGGTACAGTGCCTAAACATATATGTATAGATATCCATTAAATAAAATGGTCTTTTAGTTTAAATTTTGGCCAAAATGTTGTAAGCCCCTGAGCCACTAAACAGCAGACCACATCTCAAGGGTCCCTAACACTAATATAAATTCTTAATAACGTGTGCATTACCAGGAAGAATGATTTATAATAAATCTGTCAAAATTAGTTGCATAGTTCTAAGTCTGATTGAAGCTTTTGAATGATGTTGTAGCAGAGAGGATAAGGAGGGGAGGAGAGCGGATAAGGAGTGGGAAAGGAGAGAGAGAGAATGGGGAGGGGTGGGAGAGGGAATGGGGATGGGGGTGGGAGAGAATTGGGGAGGGTGGGAGAGAGAATGGGGATATAACAAAAAATATATACTTCATAAAATTCATATGGGTTTTGTTGCGATGTAGGTCTCTCTCGACCCACTTGGTTTGAACATGCGAGAAGGACTTACAGAAGAGCAAAATCTAGAAATCCAAGGCTCTTTCTGCACACTTTTGCACAACTCCCAGCTAAGCTGGTGCAGTGCTGTACCAAAGTAGTAGTTTAAGTTTAGCCTGCCCTTGAATGGAGTTGAACACTTTCCCAGTGCTGTAATTAGGACATAAAGGGTCTATGCAGCAACATAGAGTAATTGTGTTTAGACGCATGGCTCTATTTTTTGGAGCAGAGCCGCAGCATATATACTGTAAGAACAGTTTCTTACTTCTGACGCGGTATGTTAGACTTATGGAACTTCAGATATGGAGGATAGTTTTTGTGCAAATAAAAGGTTAAAAAAATAAGTACCAGAGAAATGCAGCTTGTGATACATCTCAAAAGAATCTGTGCACCATGTAACTCCCCCCAACTCATCCTACTGACTCTCCCCAAGGTGCATGCTGGGGCAGAGACGCAGAATGTGATACATCTCATTATAATCTGTGCACCATGTAACTCCCCCCAACTCCTCCTACTGACTCTCCCCAAGGATCAAATTGGGGCAGAGACGCAGCATGTGATACATCTCATTATAATCTGTGCACCATGTAACTCCCCCCAACTCCTCCTACTGTCTCTCCCGAAGGTGCAAATTGGGGCAGAGACGCAGCTTGGGATACATCTCATTATAATCTGTGCACCATGTAACTCCTCCCCAACTCGTCCTACTGACTCTCCCCAAGGTGCAAGCTGGGGCAGAGATTCAGAATGTGATACATCTCATTATAATCTGTATGCCATGTAACTCCCCCCCAACACCTCCTTCTGACTCTCCCCAAGGTGCATGCTGGGACAGAGACGCAGAATGTGATGCATCTCCTTATAATCTGTGCACCATGTAACTCCTCCACCAACTCCTCCTACTGACTCTCCCCAATGTACAAGCTGAGGAAGATGGGGCACAATTTGGAGCAAAATGCTTATATACAGTAAAAACAGTAAGTGCAGGGTTTTGCTCCAATATTGCCTTGATACATAGACCCCAGAGAGAGAGCTTCAAATGTGTTTAAAAAGGAGAAATACTGCGCCTGGCCTTAGTAGAATCTGACAAATGACTGATTGTATCCGTGCAGGTGTGTTATTTATTCTGTGTGACACACACAGTAACTTCTCAGCGTTTTACATGTGACATACATAAGGGGATGATACTTTATATTGCCATGAAGTCAATGCATTTGAACCCAGTGATATGTTGATCCCACTGCAGTCAATGGCACTGTCCATATGTGTACTTGTGTCACCCAATGTACGCAATACAATGTATCACAGCAGCTGTGATTTTTATGACTGCTACTCTAGTTAACCACTTCTCAACCCCTTGAAATTAAATGTCAAAGTAACTGATTTCTCTATTATGACATCACGAGACAGCATCATTGAGCCTCCTAGGAGATGCCAGCAGCAGTGTTCTGTAATGACATCACGGAATCGCCTTAGAGACTGAGATAAATACACAAATGTAAACTTGTTTGTGTGTGACTTGAATTAGTTCCCGAAGGAAACCGTTAGTTTTGTGGACATCTCAGAGATAGGAAAAGTGTGGCGCTTTACAGAGAGACTAATTATCTCCACCTTAACTCTGTATCATGGCAGGTAGGAAGCAACTTGACCTTTACATACCCAAAAAGAAATGGATAATATCTATATTTTTGAACTGTTTACTTTCACAATGTTTTATGGGGTACAGAACAGATGACATGACTCCTATCAATGGATGGGAGAAAGAAGAAGGATGGGGGGGGGGAGGGGGAGTGACGGAGGAAGACAACACCCAGGGGGGTTAGGTACCTGGCCTTTATTGGATAATATTTTTTTTATAAATGTGAAAACTGATTTATTATAGATACATACACACATATTTGTTTTATTGTGTTTACTTTTATATCTGGCTTGTAATTCAAAATCTTAAATGATTTGAACAGTAATGTATAGAAAAGAACACATGTACTGTATACATAAATGTCAAAGCGGCAAACGTCTATGGGATCTATGCGATAGTAAAAAAAGACACAGGAACCTTAGTGTATACAGTAGAATTAGTTATGTATAAGGCATGCTTTTTCCTTGCCCTAAGTTTAGGTCAATAACTATTGGACCAATTCTACTGTACACCCTGGGGTGTAATGGTCGACTCCTTTCATCCATGTCCTTAAATTATTGTCTACAGCAGTGTTTTTCAACCAAGGTTCCTAGGAACCCTTGGGTTCCCCGGGCATCCCTAAAAGGTTCGCTGTAATTTTCAGATCATTTTAAAATTGTACTTAATACAGAAGAATTTACAGTACAATGCATCTTATCTCAGACACGCTATTAGAGAGGGTTGGGGTTCCTTACAATGCATCTTATGTCAGACGTGCTATTAGAGAGGGTTGGTGTTCCTTACAATGCATCGGATCTCAGATGCACTATTAGAGAGGGTTGGGGTTCCTTACAATGCAGCTGATCTAAGATGTGCTATTAGAGAGGTTTGGGGCTCCTTACAATACATCTGATCTCAGATGAGCTATTAGAGAGGGTTGGGGTTCCTTACAATGCATCAGATCTCAGAAGCGCTATTAGAGAGTGTTGTGGAATCTTACAATGAATCTCATCTTGGACTCGCTGTTAGGGAGGGTTGAGGTCCCTCAGAATTTCACAAAGGGTTACTTAACCAAAAAAAGGTTGGGAACCACTACTCTACAGTAATACAAAGGCCCCAAAAAAGACAAAGCCACAAAACGAGGGCAGAATCTGCCACTTGATTTACAGATATAGCTGACTGGAGTGCTCCTCCAGATACCTCAATATACCAGACATGTCCCAGAATACCACACCATAATATTACCACAAAATACCACAGTAGGCACAGGCATTTTTTATTTTTTTATTTTTAAAGATCCAGTTCCGAAAGCTATGGTACATCTATATTTGTCAGTGTGTTCAGAGGTGGACATGAAAGTATGTGATGGACTGCACAAGTTTCATATGGCAGTTGCCACTTTGTGTCTAAAACTACCTAGAAATAGTTTTCTGTCTGTGTTACATCCCAGCACATCATTAATGTATTTATTTATTTTTTTAAACCCCATATATTGAGCTAAAATGTACGGGTGCTCTGGTGTTTCAATACATAGCAATGCTATGAATGGAAGGCAATCATGGAGCTTGCTTAAAAATGTATTTAAATATTGAAGCTTCTGATCAGAGTAGTGGTCTGTAACATTGATAATCAAATAAATGTGTTTTCCCAGCAAGCCATTTTCCCTGTTAGTGCTTGCTATTCATAACAAAACAAAGACCCCCCAAAAACTTTATTCAAAACCAGAACCAAAACCCCAAATATTTTAAAGGCAAAATAAAAATACCAAGCCAAGTGAGCATCTCTATGTATTGCATATGTATTTGATATCAAGAATATTTTTTAGCAGGTCTGTTAAAGCAGTCCTAACCCCCCAAAGTCAGGCTTTCAGGATATCCCAGCTTCAGCGCAGGCGGTTCAATCAGTCCCAGCTTCAGCACAGCTGGCTCAATCAGTCCCTGCTTCAGTACAGGTGACTCAATCAGAGGCTAATTTAGTGATTGTGCCACCTGTGCTAAATCTGGAATATCCTGATAAGTTGACCTGTTGGGGGGGCTTGAAGACTGGAGTCGAGTCCCCTTGTGTTAAAGAAATGTGCCTTGATTGTGCTCTTCACGCCCTTCACTTTTACCTTTCTTCCTTACAGATCAGTTTTTAAATTCCTCTGCTGTGAACCCTCCACCGGCCTGCAGTGCTCCTGCAGTCACCACTGCTTACCCTTCATGGAGCAACAGCTCTCAGCCAGTAGGGAGGAATACAGAAGTCTACAGACATGGGGCCCAAGGCATGATTTTGCCACAAGGATCTGCAGGAACACCAATGTATCTACAGCAGATCCCACAGGCAACACGCGCTTACCCTCGTGTATGGGACATGAATGGAGGCTTCTACCAAACTGCTACAGGAGGATACACAGGATTTGCAGGACAGGTTAGGGGAGAAGCCACAACGCAGCCTATTACTTTCCATCCCAACACACAAGTGGAAAGCAGTGCTACAATAGGGCCTTGTATAATGGCCACCCAGTATGCACGACTTCAGCAGCCACTATTCATACCCCTTGTAGGAATGCACGCTCAGGGTAGGACATACCACCCAGTTCCTGGCCAATATGCTCCAACTGTTGGCAACACAGCTCATTATATTTACAACCGAGCTCAGCCCATGCAAGTGCCTTTAGCACAGATTGGCTCCTGCTTACAGACACCCACTGGGCTGCCAATAACCTCCACCAGAGGGAGCTCTGCTTTACAACACCCAGTGAACCAGAGGGAAGTGCTCCTGGTCCTAAAGGAGAAAAGCCCAAGACCGTCCTATCCACTGGCTCATTATTCGGCAGCCCCTGATCCCCAAGCAACCAGGATACCCGAAAACGTAAAAGTACGAGGAGTGTCAGGTGGGTAAGGCAAACCAGGTTCAGTTGGGGGAACACAAGGGGCAAAAAAAGGAGAGACCTAGATGCCCAAATCATAGCATTTTCCCCAGTTGTTGCTATTGCAGCTAAACGTTTGTGGATGTTCCTTAAATTGAATGCCGCTTTGTTACATAAATCGATAACATGCAAAACTGAGTAGCTACTTTAGTGTATTGGTTTTCCCATTGACAAATGACACACAGGGACTTGTGAACCTCTTGTTGGCCTGTTATCATAATCTGCCCTCTTTTTCACTAATGATATCCCCACCAATAAAACCTACTTCTCTCCGTCTTCATCACTCCACCATCATTATTGTGATAAAACATGGATATCTCTGATAATTTTGCATTGTGTACAGTAGTTCTTTGCACTGATTTCCATGTGTAATTAGCTTAATTCCCTTTCCCCACTGCATTGTGCTGCAGACCTTACAAGGTGAGGCATGGAAAATCTTTACTAATCATTGTGCAAAATCTTCTCCTTGACCGATACCATTACCTGTTATAAAGATCTTTCATTACGGTCCTTCGCCACTGTAGTGTTACAAAGATATAGAACTCTACAGTATGTAGTCCTCGTCAATACTGAAGGGATTAAGCATGTGTTTGCTTTTCTTTCTTTGTGTTATTATGTACAATGTGTTGGTATTTATGATAATTGATTATTTCTCCCTTTTGATTTTGTTACAGTGTGTCAGACCTCGCTTGGAGCCCAACATATTTCCCAGGCCAGTTTAACTACACAAGGAGCAGTTCAGCTTGCTGCTAACAAAAAAAGTGAACAACCTCTAATGTACCCAACTCAACCAGCTCGGAAGCTGAGCCACCTCTCAAAGTTACATATTGATGTGCAAAGCAACAAAGAGTTATGTGTGCCAGTGTGGAAAAGGGGTGGGTTAAAAGATATGGAGAAGAGATCTTCAGAGGTGAAGGCCCCCTCACATATTGCTCAGAAGGTTCCACTGGTAAGGGCTGAAGTCCCTGCATCTCACCAACAACTGACTAGCACCAAATATTTGCAACCAGCATCTACATTTGTGACCATTCTTAACAGAGAGCAGTCTGGAGGTCCCCAGTATCTTCAAGAAGTGGTGAGGGGCGACATTCCAATCACTCAGCAGTCTACAGATATTATGTCAGGAGCTGTAAAAGCTATGAAAAATACAACAGCCCCTTCAAATCTTGGTATAAAGGTGTCGTCTTTACATCCAGTTGGGAAGGCAACCAGATCTTCCCATTTCTTGGGTAATAATGTGCTGAGTTCAGTGAAGACTGAGTGTCCGTCAAAGTCTGAGGGGGTACCAAAGTGCTCCACAGTGGAAACAAAAAAGAAAAAGATCATTTCTTCAGCTGCAAAGGATCAAGTCCCTCAAACTGCGCTGCAAAAGAAGGTAAAACCAATGTCAAAGCCAGTAAATCATTCTTCTGCTCCTATACCAGGGAAGTCACCCCATGGCCCACAATCTGATGACAAGGCTGTTCTGTTAAAAAAGATGAAACGTGTTTGTCTCTCAGGTGCCCACATTTCCAATAAGGTATCTGAAAAGATGCTGCAAAGCCGTGAAGGTTCATTGGATGCAAAGTCACCTGCTGTTACTCATATTAACCCTAAACAGAAGACACCTCAGGAGATTGGGATCAAAAGTAACCAGAACAGCAATAGCAAGCAGCTAGTGAAAAAAACAAAGAGCCAGACCAGCGTTTTCAGTTTTGAGCAAGCGCTGGCTTGTGGTACTGATAATAGCCCCAAAGCTCTCAAAAGAAAAAGTGCTAATCAGCCTGGGGTGAATTCAGAAGTCCTTGGGAAGGGGAAGAAGGCATTGGAACCTTCTGAACAAGGAAAGTTGAAAGCCCATCGCAGCAACCTCAGCCTCAAAATGATTAACTCTGTTCAAGTATTTCACCCATTGGGTAAAAAAGCAGGTCCCACAGATCCAGGGGCACCCGCAGGATCCATTACATGGAAAAAAGCTTGGACCAATGCAAGGAAGCCAAAGCCAGATTTTTGCTTCTCATGCTCAGGGGACTCTTACTGATGTGATTAATAGGTGCATTGCCAAAAAACAGGACAGTATTTCTGGAATAGAAAGAGTCGGTTTTAATGCCAGGCCTAGGCTATGTACATTTAAAATAAGTGAGTACACAAGACCTGACATTAAAACCAGTGAAATCAAACAACGTGGGGAAAACAAAGCTTCAGTTATAGAGAATCCCAAACACTTCCTATTGAAATCCATAGAACAGAAAGCTGCAGTGACATGCATTGACAATGTCAGCCAAACCACTATCCCCATACCAGCTCCTTTCAACCTACAGCGCCAGCTTTCTAACCTGCAGCTTCCTATCAATGTACCTAGTAGAGTGGACAACTCCACTCCAACCTTCTGTCAACAGCCTCTCCAAGAGCTTGAGGTCTCCATAACTATTCCACCAGAACAGAGAAAGGAGAGAGAGGCTATGAAAAGGAAAGCACAACTGGAGAGGGAGGAAGCCTGTCAACATACCTCCAAGAGGAGGCTACTGTGCTTTGTTCAGAGGCAAGAAGATCATGACATCTCTAAAAGTTACGGATACCCACCGTACAAACTTCATTCCCCCATGAGCTACTTAAGCCCCAAAAAAAAAATATTTAAAACTCTTCAATAAAATGTATCTATTTTTAATTGAACTCTTTATTTACTAAAGAAATTATTTACAAATGAATGAGTCCAGGGGTTATTGAAATTCTGCAAATTAACTTTTGATGATGATGATGATGATGATGATGATGAAAGAGAGAGAGAGAGAGAGAGAGAGAGAGAGAGAGAGAGAGAGAGAGACAGCGAGAGAGACAGAGAGAGAGAGACAGAGAGAGACAGAGAGAGAGAGAGAGAGACAGAGAGTGAGACAGAGAGTGAGAAAGAGAGAGAGAGAGAGAGAGAGAGAGAGAGAGAGAGAGAGAGAGAGAGAGAGAGAGAGAGAGAGGGAGAGGTAAGTCGGACCCCACTTATGAGAGAGAAACAGATAAATATTTAACTATATGCTTTGTCATGTTGGATGTATGTATGTACTGTATGTCTTTATTTATATAGCACCATTTGTGTAGATAGCGCTTCACCGCAGTAATACACGTGACAATCATATAAATAATACAAATAACAGATCATGGGAATAAGTGCTTCAGATATAAAAGTAACATTTAGGAAAAGGAGTCCCTGTTCCGAAGAGCTTACAATCTAATTGGTAGGTAGAACATACAGGACACATGCAAGCTCATATTGAACCCCCAAATTAACCACAACATATATATAAGCATATACTGTAGGTGTCACAGAGGAGTGCTACTGAGCATGGCGATATATATTTAAAACCAGAGACAGAACTTGAAACACAGACAGAGCTCAGTGCACATCCAGTGAAACCTATACACGGTACAGTGCCTAAACATATATGTATAGATATCCATTAAATAAAATGGTCTTTTAGTTTAACATTTTGGCCAAACTGTTGTAAGCCCCTGAGCCACTACACGGCAGACCACATCTCAAGGGTCCCTAACACTAATATAAATTCTTAATAACGTGTGCATTACCAGGAAGAATGATTTATAATAAATCTGTCAAAATTAGTTGCATAGTTCTAAGTCTGATTGAAGCTTTTGAATGATGTTGTAGCAGAGAGGATAAGGATGATGATGATGATGATGAAAGAGAGAGAGAGAGAGAGAGAGAGACGAGAGAGAGAGAGAGAGAGAGAGAGAGAGAGAGAGAGAGAGAGAGAGAGAGGTAAGTCGGACACCCCACTTATGAGAGAGAAACAGATAAATATTTAACTATATGCTTTGTCATGTTGGATGTATGTATGTACTGTATGTCTTTATTTATATAGCACCATTTGTGTAGATAGCGCTTCACCGCAGTAATACACGTGACAATCATATAAATAATACAAATAACAGATCATGGGAATAAGTGCTTCAGATATAAAAGTAACATTTAGGAAAAGGAGTCCCTGTTCCGAAGAGCTTACAATCTAATTGGTAGGTAGAACATACAGGACACATGCAAGCTCATATTGAACCCCCAAATTAACCACAACATATATATAAGCATATACTGTAGGTGTCACAGAGGAGTGCTACTGAGCATGGCGATATATATTTAAAACCAGAGACAGAACATGAAACACAGACAGAGCTCAGTGCACATCCAGTGAAACCTATACACGGTACAGTGCCTAAACATATATGTATAGATATCCATTAAATAAAATGGTCTTTTAGTTTAACATTTTGGCCAAACTGTTGTAAGCCCCTGAGCCACTACACGGCAGACCACATCTCAAGGGTCCCTAACACTAATATAAATTCTTAATAACGTGTGCATTACCAGGAAGAATGATTTATAATAAATCTGTCAAAATTAGTTGCATAGTTCTAAGTCTGATTGAAGCTTTTGAATGATGTTGTAGCAGAGAGGATAAGGAGGGGAGGGGAGCGGATAAGGAGGGGGAAAGGAGAGAGAGAGAATGGGGAGGGGTGGGAGATGGAATGGGGATGGGTGTGGGAGAGAATTGGGGAGGGTGGGAGAGAGAATGGGGATATAACAAAATATTTATACTTCATAAAATTCATATGGGTTTTGTTGCGATGTAGGTCTCTCTCGACCCACTTGGTTTGAACATTCGAGAAGGACTTACAGAAGAGCAAAATCTAGAAATCCAATCGGATAAGGCTCTTTCTGCACACTTTTGCACAACTCCCAGCTACTAAAATATCCCCCTGTGTCTATCCAAGAGGAGGTTTTAGTGTACTGACAAAAAACATCCCCAAAATAAATTGTAATTAAGGCCGCAAAGTGCCACTGTATATAGAATATAGATCCAGTAGCATTCTCATTGTAAAAGACTCATCTCTATCCCCCCACAACTAAGCAGGGGGACCCATTCAATACCCATAATGCGTATGTCTGAAGCATTAAAGCAAAGTGCAGTGCTGTACCAAAGTAGTAGTTTAAGTTTAGACTGCCCTTGAATGGAGTTGAACACTTTCCCAGTTCTGTAATTAGGACATAAAGGGTCTATGCAGCAACATAGAGTAATTCTGTTTAGACGCATGGCTCTATTTTTTGGAGCAGAGCCGCAGCATATATACTGTAAGAACAGTTTCTTACTTCTGACGCGGTATGTTAGACTTATGGCACTTCAGATATGGAGGATAGTTTTTGGGCAAATAATAGGTTAAAAAAAAAAGTACCAGAGAAATGCAGCTTGTGATACATCTCAAAAGAATCTGTGCACCATGTAACTCCCCCCAACTCATCCTACTGACTCTCCCCAAGGTGCATGCTGGGGCAGAGACGCAGCATGTGATACATCTCATTATAATCTGTGCACCATGTAACTCCCCCCAACTCGTCCTACTGTCTCTCCCGAAGGTGCAAATTGGGGCAGAGACGCAGCTTGTGATACATCTCATTATAATCTGTGCACCATGTAACTCCTCCCCAACTCGTCCTACTGACTCTCCCCAAGGTGCAAGCTGGGGCAGAGATTCAGAATTTGATACATCTCATTATAATCTGTATGCCATGTAACTCCCCCCCAACACCTCCTTCTGACTCTCCCCAAGGTGCATGCTGGGACAGAGACGCAGAATATGATGCATCTCCTTATAATCTGTGCACCATGTAACTCCTCCCCCAACTCCTCCTACTGACTCTCCCCAAGGTGCAAGCTGGGGCAGAGACGCAGAATGTGATACATCTCATTATAATCTGTGCACCTTGTAACTCCTCCCCCAACTCCTCCTACTGACTCTCCCCAATGTACAAGCTGAGGAAGATGGGGCACAATTTGGAGCAAAATGCTTATATACCGTAAAAACAGTAAGTGCAGGGTTTTGCTCCAATATTGCCTTGATACATAGACCCCAGAGAGAGAGCTTCAAATGTGTTTAAAAAGGAGAAATACTGCGCCTGGCCTTAGTAGAATCTGACAAATGACTGATTGTATCCGTGCAGGTGTGTTATTTATTCTGTGTGACACACACAGTAACTTCTCAGCGTTTTACATGTGACATACATAAGGGGATGATACTTTATATTGCCATGAAGTCAATGCATTTGAACCCAGTGATATGTTGATCCCACTGCAGTCAATGGCACTGTCCATATGTGTACTTGTGTCACCCAATGTACGCAATACAATGTATCACAGCAGCTGTGATTTTTATGACTGCTACTCTAGTTAACCACTTCTCAACCCCTTGAAATTAAATGTCAAAGTAACTGATTTCTCTATTATGACATCACGAGACAGCATCATTGAGCCTCCTAGGAGATGCCAGCAGCAGTGTTCTGTAATGACATCACGGAATCGCCTTAGAGACTGAGATAAATACACAAATGTAAACTTGTTTGTGCTTGACTTGAATTAGTTCCCGAAGGAAACCGTTAGTTTTGTGGACATCTCAGAGATAGGAAAAGTGTGGCGCTTTACAGAGAGACTAATTATCTCCACCGTAACTCTGTATCATGGCAGGTAGGAAGCAACTTGACCTTTACATACCCAAAAAGAAATGGATAATATCTATATTTTTGAACTGTTTACTTTCACAATGTTTTATGGGGTACAGAACAGATGACATGACTCCTATCAATGGATGGGAGAAAGAAGAAGGATGGGGGGGGGAGGGGGAGTGACGGAGGAAGACAACACCCAGGGGGGTTAGGTACCTGGCCTTTATTGGATAATATTTTTTTTATAAATGTGAAAACTGATTTATTATAGATACATACACACATATTTGTTTTATTGTGTTTACTTTTATATCTGGCTTGTAATTCAAAATCTTAAATGATTTGAACAGTAATGTATAGAAAAGAACACATGTACTGTATACATAAATGTCAAAGCGGCAAACGTCTATGGGATCTATGCGATAGTAAAAAAAGACACAGGAACCTTAGTGTATACAGTAGAATTAGTTATGTATAAGGCATGCTTTTTCCTTGCCCTAAGTTTAGGTCAATAACTATTGGACCAATTCTACTGTACACCCTGGGGTGTAATGGTCGACTCCTTTCATCCATGTCCTTAAATTATTGTCTACAGCAGTGTTTTTCAACCAAGGTTCCTAGGCACCCTTGGGTTCCCCGGGCATCCCTAAAAGGTTCGCTGTAATTTTCAGATCATTTTAAAATTGTACTTAATACAGAAGAATTTACAGTACAATGCATCTTATCTCAAACACGCTATTAGAGAGGGTTGGGGTTCCTTACAATGCATCTTATGTCAGACGTGCTATTAGAGAGGGTTGGTGTTCCTTACAATGCATCGGATCTCAGATGCACTATTAGAGAGGGTTGGGGTTCCTTACAATGCATCTGATCTAAGATGTGCTATTAGAGAGGTTTGGGGCTCCTTACAATACATCTGATCTCAGATGAGCTATTAGAGAGGGTTGGGGTTCCTTACAATGCATCAGATCTCAGAAGCGCTATTAGAGAGTGTTGTGGAATCTTACAATGAATCTCATCTTGGACTCGCTGTTAGGGAGGGTTGAGGTCCCTCAGAATTTCACAAAGGGTTCCTTAACCAAAAAAAGGTTGGGAACCACTACTCTACAGTAATACAAAGGCCCCAAAAAAGACAAAGCCACAAAACGAGGGCAGAATCTGCCACTTGATTTACAGATATAGCTGACTGGAGTGCTCCTCCAGATACCTCAATATACCAGACATGTCCCAGAATACCACACCATAATATTACCACAAAATACCACAGTAGGCACAGGCATTTTTTATTTTTTTATTTTTAAAGATCCAGTTCCGAAAGCTATGGTACATCTATATTTGTCAGTGTGTTCAGAGGTGGACATGAAAGTATGTGATGGACTGCACAAGTTTCATATGGCAGTTGCCACTTTGTGTCTAAAACTACCTAGAAATAGTTTTCTGTCTGTGTTACATCCCAGCACATCATTAATGTATTTATTTATTTTTTTAAACCCCATATATTGAGCTAAAATGTACGGGTGCTCTGGTGTTTCAATACATAGCAATGCTATGAATGGAAGGCAATCATGGAGCTTGCTTAAAAATGTATTTAAATATTGAAGCTTCTGATCAGAGTAGTGGTCTGTAACATTGATAATCAAATAAATGTGTTTTCCCAGCAAGCCATTTTCCCTGTTAGTGCTTGCTATTCATAACAAAACAAAGACCCCCCAAAAACTTTATTCAAAACCAGAACCAAAACCCCAAATATTTTAAAGGCAAAATAAAAATACCAAGCCAAGTGAGCATCTCTATGTATTGCATATGTATTTGATATCAAGAATATCTTTTAGCAGGTCTGTTAAAGCAGTCCTAACCCCCCAAAGTCAGGCTTTCAGGATATCCCAGCTTCAGCGCAGGCGGTTCAATCAGTCCCAGCTTCAGCACAGCTGGCTCAATCAGTCCCTGCTTCAGTACAGGTGACTCAATCAGAGGCTAATTTAGTGATTGTGCCACCTGTGCTAAATCTGGAATATCCTGATAAGTTGACCTGTTGGGGGGGCTTGAAGACTGGAGTCGAGTCCCCTTGTGTTAAAGAAATGTGCCTTGATTGTGCTCTTCACGCCCTTCACTTTTACCTTTCTTCCTTACAGATCAGTTTTTAAATTCCTCTGCTGTGAACCCTCCACCGGCCTGCAGTGCTCCTGCAGTCACCACTGCTTACCCTTCATGGAGCAACAGCTCTCAGCCAGTAGGGAGGAATACAGAAGTCTACAGACATGGGGCCCAAGGCATGATTTTGCCACAAGGATCTGCAGGAACACCAATGTATCTACAGCAGATCCCACAGGCAACACGCGCTTACCCTCGTGTATGGGACATGAATGGAGGCTTCTACCAAACTGCTACAGGAGGATACACAGGATTTGCAGGACAGGTTAGGGGAGAAGCCACAACGCAGCCTATTACTTTCCATCCCAACACACAAGTGGAAAGCAGTGCTACAATAGGGCCTTGTATAATGGCCACCCAGTATGCACGACTTCAGCAGCCACTATTCATACCCCTTGTAGGAATGCACGCTCAGGGTAGGACATACCACCCAGTTCCTGGCCAATATGCTCCAACTGTTGGCAACACAGCTCATTATATTTACAACCGAGCTCAGCCCATGCAAGTGCCTTTAGCACAGATTGGCTCCTGCTTACAGACACCCACTGGGCTGCCAATAACCTCCACCAGAGGGAGCTCTGCTTTACAACACCCAGTGAACCAGAGGGAAGTGCTCCTGGTCCTAAAGGAGAAAAGCCCAAGACCGTCCTATCCACTGGCTCATTATTCGGCAGCCCCTGATCCCCAAGCAACCAGGATACCCGAAAACGTAAAAGTACGAGGAGTGTCAGGTGGGTAAGGCAAACCAGGTTCAGTTGGGGGAACACAAGGGGCAAAAAAAGGAGAGACCTAGATGCCCAAATCATAGCATTTTCCCCAGTTGTTGCTATTGCAGCTAAACGTTTGTGGATGTTCCTTAAGTTGAATGCCGCTTTGTTACATAAATCGATAACATGCAAAACTGAGTAGCTACTTTAGTGTATTGGTTTTCCCATTGACAAATGACACACAGGGACTTGTGAACCTCTTGTTGGCCTGTTATCATAATCTGCCCTCTTTTTCACTAATGATATCCCCACCAATAAAACCTACTTCTCTCCGTCTTCATCACTCCACCATCATTATTGTGATAAAACATGGATATCTCTGATAATTTTGCATTGTGTACAGTAGTTCTTTGCACTGATTTCTATGTGTAATTAGCTTAATTCCCTTTCCCCACTGCATTGTGCTGCAGACCTTACAAGGTGAGGCATGGAGAATCTTTACTAATCATTGTGCAAAATCTTCTCCTTGACCGATACCATTACCTGTTATAAAGATCTTTCATTACGGTCCTTCGCCACTGTAGTGTTACAAAGATATAGAACTCTACAGTATGTAGTCCTCGTCAATACTGAAGGGATTAAGCATGTGTTTGCTTTTCTTTCTTTGTGTTATTATGTACAATGTGTTGGTATTTATGATAATTGATTATTTCTCCCTTTTGATTTTGTTACAGTGTGTCAGACCTCGCTTGGAGCCCAACATATTTCCCAGGCCAGTTTAACTACACAAGGAGCAGTTCAGCTTGCTGCTAACAAAAAAAGTGAACAACCTCTAATGTACCCAACTCAACCAGCTCGGAAGCTGAGCCACCTCTCAAAGTTACATATTGATGTGCAAAGCAACAAAGAGTTATGTGTGCCAGTGTGGAAAAGGGGTGGGTTAAAAGATATGGAGAAGAGATCTTCAGAGGTGAAGGCCCCCTCACATATTGCTCAGAAGGTTCCACTGGTAAGGGCTGAAGTCCCTGCATCTCACCAACAACTGACTAGCACCAAATATTTGCAACCAGCATCTACATTTGTGACCATTCTTAACAGAGAGCAGTCTGGAGGTCCCCAGTATCTTCAAGAAGTGGTGAGGGGCGACATTCCAATCACTCAGCAGTCTACAGATATTATGTCAGGAGCTGTAAAAGCTATGAAAAATACAACAGCCCCTTCAAATCTTGGTATAAAGGTGTCGTCTTTACATCCAGTTGGGAAGGCAACCAGATCTTCCCATTTCTTGGGTAATAATGTGCTGAGTTCAGTGAAGACTGAGTGTCCGTCAAAGTCTGAGGGGGCACCAAAGTGCTCCACAGTGGAAACAAAAAAGAAAAAGATAATTTCTTCAGCTGCAAAGGATCAAGTCCCTCAAACTGCGCTGCAAAAGAAGGTAAAACCAATGTCAAAGCCAGTAAATCATTCTTCTGCTCCTATACCAGGGAAGTCACCCCATGGCCCACAATCTGATGACAAGGCTGTTCTGTTAAAAAAGATGAAACGTGTTTGTCTCTCAGGTGCCCACATTTCCAATAAGGTATCTGAAAAGATGCTGCAAAGCCGTGAAGGTTCATTGGATGCAAAGTCACCTGCTGTTACTCATATTAACCCTAAACAGAAGACACCTCAGGAGATTGGGATCAAAAGTAACCAGAACAGCAATAGCAAGCAGCTAGTGAAAAAAACAAAGAGCCAGACCAGCGTTTTCAGTTTTGAGCAAGCGCTGGCTTGTGGTACTGATAATAGCCCCAAAGCTCTCAAAAGAAAAAGTGCTAATCAGCCTGGGGTGAATTCAGAAGTCCTTGGGAAGGGGAAGAAGGCATTGGAACCTTCTGAACAAGGAAAGTTGAAAGCCCATCGCAGCAACCTCAGCCTCAAAATGATTAACTCTGTTCAAGTATTTCACCCATTGGGTAAAAAAGCAGGTCCCACAGATCCAGGGGCACCCGCAGGATCCATTACATTTGGAAAAAAGCTTGGACCAATGAAAGGAAGCCAAAGCCAGATTTTTGCTTCTCATGCTCAGGGGACTCTTACTGATGTGATTAATAGGTGCATTGCCAAAAAACAGGACAGTATTTCTGGAATTGAAAGAGTCGGTTTTAATGCCAGGCCTAGGCTATGTACATTTAAAATAAGTGAGTACACAAGACCTGACATTAAAACCTGTGAAATCAAACAACGTGGGGAAAACAAAGCTTCAGTTATGGAGAATCCCAAACACTTCCCAGTGAAATCCATAGAACAGAAAGCTGCAGTGACATGCATTGACAATGTCAGCCAAACCACTATCCCCATTCCAGCTCCTTTCAACCTACAGCGCCAGCTTTCTAACCTGCAGCTTCCTATCAATGTACCCAGTAGAGTGGACAACTCCACTCCAACCTTCTGTCAACAGCCTCTCCAAGAGCTTGAGGTCTCCATAACTATTCCACCAGAACAGAGAGAGGAGAGAGAGGCTATGAAAAGGAAAGCACAACTGGAGAGGGAGGAAGCCTGTCAACATACCTCCAAGAGGAGGCTACTGTGCTTTGTTCAGAGGCAAGAAGATCATGACATCTCTAAAAGTTACGGATACCCACCGTACAAACTTCATTCCCCCATGAGCTACTTAAGCCCCCCCAAAAAAATATTTAAAACTCTTCAATAAAATGTATCTATTTTTAATTGAACTCTTTATTTACTAAAGAAATTATTTACAAATGAATGAGTCCAGGGGTTATTGAAATTCTGCAAATAAACTTTTGATGATGATGATGATGATGATGATGATGATGATGATGATGAGAGAGAGAGAGAGAGAGAGAGAGAGAGAGAGAGAGAGAGAGAGAGAGAGAGAGAGAGAGAGAGAGAGAGAGAGAGAGAGAGAGAGAGAGAGAGAGAGAGAGAGAGAGGTAAGTCGGGCCCCACTTATGAGAGAGAAACAGATAAATATTTAACTATATGCTTTGTCATGTTGGATGTATGTATGTACTGTATGTCTTTATTTATATAGCACCATTTGTGTAGATAGCGCTTCACCGCAGTAATACACGTGACAATCATATAAATAATACAAATAACAGATCATGGGAATAAGTGCTTCAGATATAAAAGTAACATTTAGGAAAAGGAGTCCCTGTTCCGAAGAGCTTACAATCTAATTGGTAGGTAGGACATACAGGACACATGCAAGCTCATATTGAACCCCAAATTAACCACAACATATATATAAGCATATAGGTGTCACAGAGGAGTGCTACTGAGCATGGCGATATATATTTAAAACCAGAGACAGAACATGAAACACAGACAGAGCTCAGTGCACATCCAGTGAAACCTATACACGGTACAGTGCATAAACATATATGTATAGATATCCATTAAATAAAATGGTCTTTTAGTTTAACATTTTGGCAAAACTGTTGTAAGCCCCTGAGCCACTACACGGCAGACCACATCTCAAGGGTCCCTAACACTAATATAAATTCTTAATAACGTGTGCATTACCAGGAAGAATGATTTATAATAAATCTGTCAAAATTAGTTGCATAGTTCTAAGTCTGATTGAAGCTTTTGAATGATGTTGTAGGAGAGAGGATAAGGAGGGGAGGAGAGCGGATAAGGAGGGGGAAAGGAGAGAGAGAGAATGGGGAGGGGTGGGAGAGGGAATGGGGGTTGGGGTGGGAGAGAGAATGGGGATATAACAAAAAATATATACTTCATAAAATTCATATGGGTTTTGTTGCGATGTGGGTCTCTCTCGACCCACTCGGTTTGAACATGCGAGAAGGACTTACAGAAGAGCAAAATCTAGAAATCCAATCGGATAAGGCTCTTTCTGCACGCTTTTGCACAACTCCCAGCTACTAAAATATCCCCCTGTGTCTATCCAAGAGGAGGTTTTAGTGTACTGACAAAAAACATCCCCAAAATAAATTGTAATTAAGGCCGCAAAGTGCCACTGTATATAGAATATAGATCCAGTAACACTCTCATTGCAAAAGACTCATCTCTATCCCCCCACAAATAAGCAGGGGACCCATTCAATACCCATAATGCGTATGTCTGAAGCATTAAAGCAAAGTGCAGTGCTGTACCAAAGTAGTAGTTTAAGTTTAGACTGCCCTTGAATGGAGTTGAACACTTCCCCAGTGCTGGAATTAGGACATTAAGGGTCCATGCAGCAACATAGAGTAATTGTGTTTAGACGCATGGCTCTATTTTTTGAGCAGAGCCGCAGCATATATACTGTAAGAACAGTTTCTTACTTCTGACGTGGTATGTTAGACTTATGGCACTTCAGATATGGAAGATAGTTTTTGGGCAAATAAAAGGTTAAAAAAAAAAGTACCAGAGAAATGCAGCTTGTGATACATCTCAAAAGAATCTGTGCACCATGTAACTCTTCCCAACTCATCCTACTGACTCTCCCCAAGGTGCATGCTGGGGCAGAGACGCAGAATGTGATACATCTCATTATAATCTGTGCACCATGTAACTCCCCCCAACTCCTCCTGCTGACTCTCCCCAAGGTGCAAATTGGGGAAGAGACGCAGCATGTGATAGATCTCATTATAATCTGTGCACCATGTAACTCCCCCCAACTCCTCCTACTGTCTCTCCCGAAGGTGCAAATTGGGGCAGAGACACAGCTTGTGATACATCTCCTTATAATCTGGGCACCATGTTACTCCTCCCAACACCTCCTTCTGACTCTCCCCAAGGTGCATGCTGGGACAGAGACGCAGAATGTGATACATCTCATTATAATCTGTGCACCTTGTAACTCCTCCCCAACTCCTCCTACTGACTCTCCCCAATGTGCAAGCTGAGGAAGATGGGGCACAATTTGGAACAAAATGTTTAGATACAGTAAAAACAGTAAGTGCAGGGTTTTGCTCCAAAATTGCCTTGATACATAGACCACAGAGAGAGAGCTTCAAATGTGTTTAAAAAGGAGAATTACTGCGCCTGGCCTTAGTAGAATCTGACAAATGACTGATTGTATCCGTGCAGGTGTGTTATTTATTCTGTGTGACACACACAGTAACTTCTCAGCGTTTTACATGTGACATACATAAGGGGATGATACTTTATCTTGCCATGAAGTCAATGCATTTGAACCCAGTGATATGTTGATCCCACTGCAGTCAATGGCACTGTCCATATGTGTACTTGTGTCACCCAATGTACGCAATACAATGTATCACAGCAGCTGGGATTTTTATGACTGCTACTCTAGTTAACCACTTCTCAACCCCTTGAAATTAAATGTCAAAGTAACTGATTTCTCTATTATGACATCATGAGACAGCATCATTGAGCCTCCTAGGAGATGCCAGCAGCAGTGTTCTGTAATGACATCACGGAATCGCCTTAGAGACTGAGATAAATACACAAATGTAAACTTGTTTGTGCGTGACTTGAATTAGTTCCCGAAGGAAACCGTTAGCTTTGTGGACATCTCAGAGATAGGAAAAGTGTGGCGCTTTACAGAGAGACTAATTATCTCCACCTTAACTCTGTATCATGGCAGGTAGGAAGCAACGTGACCTTTATATACTCAAAAAGAAATGGATAATATCTATATTTTTGAACTGTTTACTTTCACAATGTTTTATGGGGTACAGAACAGATGACATGACTCCTATCAATGGATGGGAGAAAGAAGAAGGATGGGGGGGGGGGAGGGGGAGTGACGGAGGAAGACAACACCCAGGGGGGTTAGGTACCTGGCCTTTATTGGATAATATTTTTTTTATAAATGTGAAAACTGATTTATTATAGATACATACACACACATTTGTTTTATTGTATTTACTTTTATATCTGGCTTGTAATTCAAAATCTTAAATGATTTGAACAGTAATGTATAGAAAAGAACACATGTACTGTATACATATATGTCAAAGCGGCAAACGTCTATGGGATCTATTGGATAGTAAAAAAAGACACAGGAACCTTAGTGTATACAGTAGAATTAGTTATGTATAAGGCATGCTTTTTCCTTGCCCTAAGTTTAGGTCAATAACTATTGGACCAATTCTACTGTACACCCTGGGGTGTAATGGTCGACTACTTTCATCCATATCCTTAAATTATTGTCTACAGCAGTGTTTTTCAACCAAGGTTCCTAGGAACCCTTGGGTTCCCCGGGCATCCCTAAAAGGTTCGCTGTAATTTTCAGATCATTTTAAAATTGTACTTAATACAGAAGAATTTACAGTACAATGCATCTTATCTCAGACACGCTATTAGAGAGGGTTGGGGTTCCTTACAATGCATCTTATCTCAGACATGCTATTAGAGAGGGATAGGGTTCCTTACAATGCATCTTATCTCAGACGTGCTATTAGAAATTGTTGGGGCTCCTTACAATACATCTGATCTAAGACGAGCTATTAGAGAGGGTTGGGGTTCCTTACAATACATCTGATCTCAGACGAGCTATTAGATAGGGTTGGGGTTCCTTACAATGCATCAGATCTCAGAAGCGCTATTAGAGAGGGTTGTGGTATCTTACAATGAATCTCATCTTGGACTCGCTGTTAGGGAGGGTTGAGGTCCCTCAGAATTTCACAAAGGGTTCCTTAACCAAAAAAAGGTTGGGAACCACTACTCTACAGTAATACAAAGGCCCCAAAAAAGACAAAGCCACAAAACGAGGGCAGAATCTGCCACTTGATTTACAGATATAGCTGACTGGAGTGCTCCTCCAGATACCTCAATATACCAGACATGTCCCAGAATACCACACCTTAATATTACCACAAAATACCACAGTAGGCACAGGCATTTTTTATTTTTTTATTTTTAAAGATCCAGTTCCGAAAGCTATGGTACATCTATATTTGTCAGTGTGTTCAGAGGTGGACATGAAAGTATGTGATGGACTGCACAAGTTTCATATGGCAGTTGCCACTTTGTGTCGAAAACTACCTAGAAATAGTTTTCTGTCTGTGTTACATCCCAGCACATCATTAATGTATTTATTTATTTTTTTAAACCCCATATATTGAGCAAAAATGTACGGGTGCTCTGGTGTTTCAATACATAGCAAAGCTATGAATGGAAGGCAATCATGGAGCTTGCTTAAAAATGTATTTAAATATTGAAGCTTCTGATCAGAGTAGTGGTCTGTAACATTGATAATCAAATAAATGTGTTTTCCCAGCAAGCCATTTTCCCTGTTAGTGCTTTCTATTCATAACAAAACAAAGACCCCCAAAAACTTTATTCAAAACCAGAACCAAAACCCCAAATATTTTAAAGGCAAAATAAAAATACCAAGCCAAGTGAGCATCTCTATGTATTGCATATGTATTTGATATCAAGAATATCTTTTAGCAGGTCTGTTAAAGCAGTCCTAACTCCCCAAAGTCAGGCTTTCAGGATATCCCAGCTTCAGCGCAGGCGGCTCAATCAGTCCCAGCTTCAGCACAGCTGGCTCAATCAGTCCCTGCTTCAGTACAGGTGACTCAATCAGAGGCTAATTTAGTGATTGTGCCACCTGTGCTAAAGCTGGAATATCCTGAAAAGTTGACCTGTTGGGGGGGCTTGAAGACTGGAGTCGAGTCCCCTTGTGTTAAAGAAATGTGCCTTGATTGTGCTCTTCACGCCCTTCACTTTTACCTTTCTTCCTTACAGATCA
Organism: Ascaphus truei; assembly: GCF_040206685.1. Taxonomy (NCBI): domain Eukaryota; kingdom Metazoa; phylum Chordata; class Amphibia; order Anura; family Ascaphidae; genus Ascaphus; species Ascaphus truei. Next base: position 29,489 of record NW_027455219.1, read on the forward strand.
GTTTTTAAATTCCTCTGCTGTGAACCCTCCACCGGCCTGCAGTGCTCCTGCAGTCACCACTGCTTACCCTTCATGGAGCAACAGCTCTCAGCCAGTAGGGAGGAATACAGAAGTCTACAGACATGGGGCCCAAGGCATGATTTTGCAACAAGGATCTGCAGGAACACCAATGTATCTACAGCAGATCCCACAGGCAACATGCGCTTACCCTCGTGTATGGGACATGAATGGAGGCTTCTACCAAACTGCTACAGGAGGATACACAGGATTTGCAGGACAGGTTAGGGGAGAAGCCACAACGCATCCTATTACTTTCCATCCCAACACACAAGTGGAAAGCAGTGCTACAATAGGGCCTTGTATAATGGCCACCCAGTATGCACGACTTCAGCAGCCACTATTCATACCCCTTGTAGGAATGCACGCTCAGGGTAGGACATACCACCCAGTTCCTCGCCAATATGCTCCAACTGTTGGCAACACAGCTCATTATATTTACAACCGAGCTCAGCCCATGCAAGTGCCTTTAGCACAGATTGGCTCCTCCTTACAGACACCCACTGGGCTGCCAATAACCTCCACCAGAGGGAACTCTGCTTTACAACACCAAGTGAACCAGAGGGAAGTGCTCCTGGTCCTAAAGGAGAAAAGCCCAAGACCGTCCTATCCACTGGCTCATTATTCGGCAGCCCCTGATCCCCAAGCAACCAGGATACCCGAAAACGTAAAAGTAAGAGGAGTGTCAGGTGGGTAAGGCAAACCAGGTTCAGTTGGGGGAACACAAGGGGCAAAAAAAGGAGAGACGTAGATGCCCAAATCATAGCATTTTCCCCAGTTGTTGCTATTGCAGCTAAACGTTTGTGGATGTTCCTTAAGTCGAATGCCGCTTTGTTACATAAAATCGATTACATGCAAAACTGAGTAGCTACTGTAGTGTATTGGTTTTCCCATTGACAAATGACACACAGGGACTTGTGAACCTCTTGTTGGCCTGTTATCATAATCTGCCCTCTTTTTCACTAATGATATCCCCACCAATAAAACCTACTTCTCTCCGTCTTCATCACTCCACCATCATTATTATGATAAAACATGGATATCTCTGATAATTTTGCATTGTGTACAGTAGTTCTTTGCACTGATTTCCATGTGTAATTAGCTTCATTCCCTTTCCCCACTGCATTGTGCTGCAGACCTTACAAGGTGAGGCATGGAGAATCTTTACTAATCATTGTGCAAAATCTTCTCCTTGACCGATACCATTACCTGTTATAAAGATCTTTCATTACGGTCCTTCGCCACTGTAGTGTTACAAAGATATAGAACTCTACAGTATGTAGTCCTCGTCAATACTGAAGGGATTAAGCATGTGTTTGCTTTTCTTTCTTTGTGTTATTATGTACAATGTGTTGGTATTTATGATAATTGATTATTTCTCCCTTTTGATTTTGTTACAGTGTGTCAGACCTCGCTTGGAGCCCAACATATTTCCCAGGCCAGTTTAACTACACAAGGAGCAGTTCAGCTTGCTGCTAACAAAAAAAGTGAACAACCTCTAATGTACCCAACTCAACCAGCTCGGAAGCTGAGCCACCTCTCAAAGTTACATATTGATGTGCAAAGCAACAAAGAGTTATGTGTGCCAGTGTGGAAAAGGGGTGGGTTAAAAGATATGGAGAAGAGATCTTCAGAGGTGAAGGCCCCCTCACATATTGCTCAGAAGGTTCCACTGGTAAGGGCTGAAGTCCCTGCATCTCACCAACAACTGACTAGCACCAAATATTTGCAACCAGCATCTACATTTGTGACCATTCTTAACAGAGAGCAGTCTGGAGGTCCCCAGTATCTTCAAGAAGTGGTGAGGGGCGACATTCCAATCACTCAGCAGTCTACAGATATTATGTCAGGAGCTGTAAAAGCTATGAAAAATACAACAGCCCCTTCAAATCTTGGTATAAAGGTGTCGTCTTTACATCCAGTTGGGAAGGCAACCAGATCTTCCCATTTCTTGGGTAATAATGTGCTGAGTTCAGTGAAAACCGAGTGTCCGTCAAAGTCTGAGGGGGTACCAAAGTGCTCCACAGTGGAAACAAAAAAGAAAAAGATAATTTCTTCAGCTGCAAAGGATCAAGTCCCTCAAACTGCGCTGCAAAAGAAGGTAAAACCAATGTCAAAGCCAGTAAATCATTCTTCTGCTCCTATACCAGGGAAGTCACCCCATGGCCCACAATCTGATGACAAGGCTGTTCTGTTAAAAAAGATGAAACGTGTTTGTCTCTCAGGTGCCCACGTTTCCAATAAGGTATCTGAAAAGATGCTGCAAAGCCGTGAAGGTTCAGTGGATGCAAAGTCACCTGCTTTTACTCATATTAACCCTAAACAGAAGACACCTCAGGAGATTGGGATCAAAAGTAACCAGAACAGCAATAGCAAGCAGCTAGTGAAAAAAACAAAGAGCCAGACCAGCGTTTTCAATTTTGAGCAAGCGCTGGCTTGTGGTACTGATAATAGCCCCAAAGCTCTCAAAAGAAAAAGTGCTAATCAGCCTGGGGTGAATTCAGAAGTCCTTGGGAAGGGGAAGAAGGCATTGGAACCTTCTGAACAAGGAAAGTTGAAAGCCCATCGCAGCAACCTCAGCCTCAAAATGATTAACTCTGTTCAAGTATTTCACCCATTGGGTAAAAAAGCAGGTCCCACAGATCCAGGGGCACCCGCAGGATCCATTACATTTGGAAAAAAGCTTGGACCAATGCAAGGAAGCCAAAGCCAGATTTTTGCTTCTCGTGCTCAGGGGACTCTTACTGATGTGATTAATAGGTGCATTGCCAAAAAACAGGACAGTATTTCTGGAATTGAAAGAGTCGGTTTTAATGCCAGGCCTAGGCTATGTACATTTAAAATAAGTGAGTACACTAGACCTGACATTAAAACCAGTGAAATCATACAACGTGGGGAAAACAAAGCTTCAGTTATAGAGAATCCCAAACACTTCCCAGTGAAATCCATAGAACAGAAAGCTGCAGTGACATGCATTGACAATGTCAGCCAAACCACTATCCCCATTCCAGCTCCTTTCAACCTACAGCGCCAGCTTTCTAACCTGCAGCTTCCTATCAATGTACCCAGTAGAGTGGACAACTCCACTCCAACCTTCTGTCAACAGCCTCTCCAAGAGCTTGAGGTCTCCATAACTATTCCACCAGAACAGAGAGAGGAGAGAGAGGCTATGAAAAGGAAAGCACAACTGGAGAGGGAGGAAGCCTGTCAACATACCTCCAAGAGGAGGCTACTGTGCTTTGTTCAGAGGCAAGAAGATCATGACATCTCTAAAAGTTACGGATACCCACCGTACAAACTTCATTCCCCCATGAGCTACTTAAGCCCCAAAAAAAAAATATTTAAAACTCTTCAATAAAATGTATCTATTTTTAATTGAACTCTTTATTTACTAAAGAAATTATTTACAAATGAATGAGTCCAGGGGTTATTGAAATTCTGCAAATAAACTTTTGATGATGATGATGATGATGATGATGATGATGATGATGATGAAAAGAGAGAGAGAGAGACAGAGAGAGAGATAGAGAGACACAGAGAGTGAGACAGAGAGAGAGAGTGAGACAGAGAGAGAGAGTGAGACAGAGAGAGAGAGAGAGAGAGAGAGAGAGAGAGAGAGAAAGAGAGAGAGAGAGAGAGAGGTAAGTCGGACCCCACTTATGAGAGAGAAACAGATAAATATTTAACTATATGCTTTGTCATGTTGGATGTATGTATGTACTGTATGTCTTTATTTATATAGCACCATTTGTGTTGATAGCGCTTCATCGCAGTAATACACGTGACAATCATATAAATAATACAAATAACAGATCATGGGAATAAGTGCTTCAGATATAAAAGTAACATTTAGGAAAAGGAGTCCCTGTTCCGAAGAGCTTACAATCTAATTGGTAGGTAGAACATACAGGACACATGCAAGCTCATATTGAACCCCCAAATTAACCACAACATATATATAAGCATATACTGTAGGTGTCACAGAGGAGTGCTACTGAGCATGACGATATATATTTAAAACCAGAGACAGAACATGAAACACAGACAGAGCTCAGTGCACATCCAGTGAAACCTATACACGGTACAGTGCCTAAACATATATGTATAGATATCCATTAAATAAAATGGTCTTTTAGTTTAACATTTTGGCCAAACTGTTGTAAGCCCCTGAGCCACTACACGGCAGACCACATCTCAAGGGTCCCTAACACTAATATAAATTCTTAATAACGTGTGCATTACCAGGAAGAATGATTTATAATAAATATGTCAAAATTAGTTGCATAGTTCTAAGTCTGATTGAAGCTTTTGAATGATGTTGTAGGAGAGAGGATAAGGAGGGGAGGAGAGCGGATAAGGAGGGGGAAAGGAGAGAGAGAGAATGGGGAGGGGTGGGAGAGGGAATGGGGGTTGGGGTGGGAGAGAATGGGGGAGGGTGGGAGAGAGAATGGGGATATAACAAAAAATATATACTTCATACAATTCATATGGGTTTTGTTGCGATGTGGGTCTCTCTCGACCCACTCGGTTTGAACATGCGAGAAGGACTTACAGAAGAGCAAAATCTAGAAATCCAATCGGATAAGGCTCTTTCTGCACACTTTGCACAACTCCCAGCTACTAAAATATCCCCCTGTGTCTATCCAAGAGGAGGTTTTAGTGTACTGACAAAAAACATCCCCAAAATAAATTGTAATTAAGGCCGCAAAGTGCCACTGTATATAGAATATAAATCCAGTAGCACTCTCATTGTAAAAGACTCATCTCTATCCCCCCACAAATAAGCAGGGGACCCATTCAATACCATAATGCGTATGTCTGAAGCATTAAAGCAAAGTGCAGTGCTGTACCAAAGAAGTAGTTTAGTTGAGACTGCCCTTGAATGGAGTTGAACACTTCCCCAGTGCTGGAATTAGGACATTAAGGGTCTATGCAGCAACATAGAGTAATTGTGTTTAGACGCATGGCTCTATTTTTTGAGCAGAGCCGCAGCATATATACTGTAAGAACAGTTTCTTACTTCTGACGCGGTATGTTAGACTTATGGCACTTCAGATATGGAAGATAGTTTTTGGGCAAATAAAAGGTTAAAAAAAAAATTACCAGAGAAATGCAGCTTGTGATACATTTCAAAAGAATCTGTGCACCATGTAACTCTTCCCAACTCATCCTACTGACTCTCCCCAAGGTGCATGCTGGGGCAGAGACGCAGAATGTGATACATCTCATTATAATCTGTGCACCATGTAACTCCTCCCCAACTCCTCCTCCTGACTCTCCCCAAGGTGCAAATTGGGGCAGAGACACAGCTTGTGATACATCTCCTTATAATCTAGGCACCATGTAACTCCTCCCCAACTCCTCCTTCTGACTCTCCCCAAGGTGCATGCTGGGACAGAGACGCAGAATGTGATACATCTCTTTATAATCTGTGCACCATGTAACTCCTCCCCCAACTCCTCCTACTGACTCTCCCCAATGTGCAAGCTGGGGCAGAGATGCAGAATGTGATACATCTCATTATAATCTGTGCACCTTGTAACTCCTCCCCCAACTCCTCCTACTGACTCTCCCCAATGTGCAAGCTGGGGCAGAGATGCAGAATGTGATACATGTCATTATAATCTGTGCACCTTGTAACTCCTCCCCAACTCCTCCTACTGACTCTCCCCAATGTGCAAGCTGAGGAAGATGGGGCACAATTTGGAACAAAATGTTTAGATACAGTAAAAACAGTAAGTGCAGGGTTTTGCTCCAAAATTGCCTTGATACATAGACCCCAGAGAGAGAGCTTCAAATGTGTTTAAAAAGGAGAAATACTGAGCCTGGCCTTAGTAGAATCTGACAAATGACTGATTGTATCCGTGCAGGTGTGTTATTTATTCTGTGTGACACACACAGTAACTTCTCAGCGTTTTACATGTGACATACATAAGGGGATGATACTTTATATTGCCATGAAGTCAATGCATTTGAACCCAGTGATATGTTGATCCCACTGCAGTCAATGGCACTGTCCATATGTGTACTTGTGTCACCCAATGTACGCAATACAATGTATCACAGCAGCTGTGATTTTTATGACTGCTACTCTAGTTAACCACTTCTCAACCCCTTGAAATTAAATGTCAAAGTAACTGATTTCTCTATTATGACATCACGAGACAGCATCATTGAGCCTCCTAGGAGATGCCAGCAGCAGTGTTCTGTAATGACATCACGGAATCGCCTTAGAGACTGAGATAAATACACAAATGTAAACTTGTTTGTGCGTGACTTGAATTAGTTCCCGAAGGAAACCGTTAGCTTTGTGGACATCTCAGAGATAGGAAAAGTGTGGCGCTTTACAGAGAGACGAATTATCTCCACCTTAACTCTGTATCATGGCAGGTAGGAAGCAACGTGACCTTTACATACTCAAAAAGAAATGGATAATATCTATACACTACCGACACGCTTTATCACTCTGCGGCCAGATCCGCAAGCCGGGAGATTTCCCGGCTTGCTAGTGGCCGCCCCTCGGCACGCGCGTCCAGGGGCTCCCCGAGGGAGCCCTGGTGTCCCGCGATCGTGGGACAGCGGCAGGGGGTTCCGGGGGACCCGGCGGACCCAGCAGCGGTAGGGAGAGCGCCCCGATCGGAGGGCGCTCTTCCGCTGCTTCGGCGCGCGCCCGTCACTCTCGGGCGCGCGCCAGGCTACTGCTGCGGCCAAGAACGGGCAAATGCTCGAATAAACTTGGCCGCAGCAGTATTTTTGAACTGTTTACTTTCACAATGTTTTATGGGGTACAGAACAGATGACATGACTCCTATCAATGGATGGGAGAAAGAAGAAGGATGGGGGGGGGGGGGAGGGGGAGGGACGGAGGAAGACAACACCCAGGGGGGTTAGGTACCTGGCCTTTATTGAATAATATTTTTTTTATAAATGTGAAAACTGATTTATTATAGATACATACACACACATTTGTTTTATTGTATTTACTTTTATATCTGGCTTGTAATTCAAAATCTTAAATGATTTGAACAGTAATGTATAGAAAAGAACACATGTACTGTATACATAAATGTCAAAGCGGCAAACGTCTATGGGATCTATTGGATAGTAAAAAAAGACACAGAAACCTTAGTGTATACAGTAGAATTAGTTATGTATAAGGCATGCTTTTTCCTTGCCCTAAGTTTAGGTCAATAACTATTGGACCAATTCTACTGTACACCCTGGGGTGTAATGGTCGACTACTTTCATCCATATCCTTAAATTATTGTCTACAGCAGTGTTTTTCAACCAAGGTTCCTAGGAACCCTTGGGTTCCCCGGGCATCCCTAAAAGGTTCGCTGTAATTTTCAGATCATTTTAAAATTGTACTTAATACAGAAGAATTTACAGTACAATGCATCTTATCTCATACACGCTATTAGAGAGGGTTAGGGTTCCTTACAATGCATCTTATCTCAGACACGCTATTAGAGAGGGTTGGGGTTCCTTACAATGCATCTTATCTCAGACATGCTATTAGAGTGGGATAGGGTTCCTTACAATGCATCTTATCTCAGACGTGCTATTAGAAAGTGTTGGGGCTCCTTACAATACATCTGATCTCAGACGAGCTATTAGAGAGGGTTGGGGTTCCTTACAATACATCTGATCTCAGACGAGCTATTAGATAGGGTTGGGGTTCCTTACAATGCATCAGATCTCAGAAGCGCTATTAGAGAGGGTTGTGGTATCTTACAATGAATCTCATCTTGGACTCGCTGTTAGAGAGGGTTGAGGTCCCTCAGAATTTCACAAAGGGTTCCTTAACCAAAAAAAGGTTGGGAACCACTACTCTACAGTAATACAAAGGCCCCAAAAAAGACAAAGCCACAAAACGAGGGCAGAATCTGCCACTTGATTTACAGATATAGCTGACTGGAGTGCTCCTCCAGATACCTCAATATACCAGACGTCCCAGAATACCACACCATAATATTACCACAAAATACCACAGTAGGCACAGGCATTTTCTATTTTTTTATTTTTAAAGATCCAGTTCCGAAAGCTATGGTACATCTATATTTGTCAGTGTGTTCAGAGGTGGACATGAAAGTAGGTGATGGACTGCACAAGTTTTATATGGCAGTTGCCACTTTGTGTCGAAAACTACCTAGAAATAGTTTTCTGTCTGTGTTACATCCCAGCACATCATTAATGTATTTATTTATTTTTTAAACCCCATATATTGAGCTAAAATGTACGGGTGCTCTGGTGTTTCAATACATAGCAAAGCTATGAATGGAAGGCAATCATGGAGCTTGCTTAAAAATGTATTTAAATATTGAAGCTTCTGATCAGAGTAGTGGTCTGTAACATTGATAATCAAATAAATGTGTTTTCCCAGCAAGCCATTTTCCCTGTTAGTGCTTGCTATTCATAACAAAACAAAGACCCCCAAAAACTTTATTCAAAACCAGAACCAAAACCCCAAATATTTTAAAGGCAAAATAAAAATACCAAGCCAAGTGAGCATCTCTATGTATTGCATATGTATTTGATATCAAGAATATCTTTTAGCAGGTCTGTTAAAGCAGTCCTAACCCCCCAAAGTCAGGCTTTCAGGATATCCCAGCTTCAGCGCAGGCGGCTCAATCAGTCCCAACTTCAGCACAGCTGGCACAATCAGTCCCTGCTTCAGCACAGGTGACTCAATCAGAGGCTAATTGAGTGATTGTGCCACCTGTGCTAAAGCTGGAATATCCTGAAAAGTTAACCTGTTGGGGGGGCTTGAAGACTGTAGTCGAGTCCCCTTGTGTTAAAGAAATGTGCCTTGATTGTGCTCTTCACGCCCTTCACTTTTACCTTTCTTCCTTACAGATCAGTTTTTAAATTCCTCTGCTGTGAACCCTCCACCGGCCTGCAGTGCTCCTGCAGTCACCACTGCTTACCCTTCATGGAGCAACAGCTCTCAGCCAGTAGGGAGGAATACAGAAGTCTACAGACATGGGGCCCAAGGCATGATTTTGCAACAAGGGTCTGCAGGAACACCAATGTATCTACAGCAGATCCCACAGGCAACACGCGCTTACCCTCGTGTATGGGACATGAATGGAGGCTTCTACCAAACTGCTACAGGAGGATACACAGGATTTGCAGGACAGGTTAGGGGAGAAGCCACAACGCAGCCTATTACTTTCCATCCCAACACACAAGTGGAAAGCAGTGCTACAATAGGGCCTTGTATAATGGCCACCCAGTATGCACGACTTCAGCAGCCACCATTCATACCCCTTGTAGGAATGCACGCTCAGGGTAGGACATACCACCCAGTTCCTGGCCAATATGCTCCAACTGTTGGCAACACAGCTCATTATATTTACAACCGAGCTCAGCCCATGCAAGTGCCTTTAGCACAGATTGGCTCCTCCTTACAGACACCCACTGGGCTGCCAATAACCTCCACCAGAGGGAGCTCTGCTTTACGACACCCAGTGCACCAGGGGGATGTGCTCTTGGTCCTAAAGGAGAAAAGCCCGAGACCGTCCTATCCACTGGCTCATTATTCGGCAGCCCCTGATCCCCAAGCAACCAGGATACCCGAAAACGTAAAAGTACGAGGAGTGTCAGGTGGGTAAGGCAAACCAGGTTCAGTTGGGGGAACACAAGGGGCAAAAAAAGGAGAGACCTAGATGCCCAAATCATAGCATTTTCCCCAGTTGTTGCTATTGCAGCTAAACGTTTGTGGATGTTCCTTAAGTTGAATGCCGCTTTGTTACATGAATCGATAACATGCAAAACGGAGTATCTACTGTAGTGTATTGGTTTTCCCATTGACAAATGACACACAGGGACTTGTGAACCTCTTGTTGGCCTGTTATCATAATCTGCCCTCTTTTTCACTAATGATATCCCCACCAATAAAACCTACTTCTCTTCGTCTTCATCACCCCACCATCATTATTGTGATAAAACATGGATATCTCTGATAATTTTGCATTGTGTACAGTAGTTCTTTGCACTGATTTCCATGTGTAATTAGCTTAATTCCCTTTCCCCACTGCATTGTGCTGCAGACCTTACAAGGTGAGGCATGGAGAATCTTTACTAATCATTGTGCAAAATCTTCTCCTTGACCGATACCATTACCTGTTATAAAGATCTTTCATTACGGTCCTTCGCCACTGTAGTGTTACAAAGATATAGAAATCTACAGTATGTAGTCCTCGTCAATACTGAAGGGATTAAGCATGTGTTTGCTTTTCTTTCTTTGTGTTATTATGTACAATGTGTTGGTATTTATGATAATTGATTATTTCTCCTTTTTGATTTTGTTACAGTGTGTCAGACCTCGCTTGGAGCCCAACATATTTCTCAGGCCAGTTTAACTACACAAGGAGCAGTTCAGCTTGCTGCTAACAAAAAAAGTGAACAACCTCTAATGTACCCAACTCAACCAGCTCGGAAGCTGAGCCACCTCTCAAGGTTACATATTGATGTGCAAAGCAACAAAGAGTTATGTGTGCCAGTGTGGAAAAGGGGTGGGTTAAAAGATATGGAGAAGAGATCTTCAGAGGTGAAGGCCCCCTCACATATTGCTCAGAAGGTTCCACTGGTAAGGACTGAAGTCCCTGCATCTCACCAACAACTGACTAGCACCAAATATTTGCAACCAGCATCTACATTTGTGACCATTCTTAACAGAGAGCAGTCTGGAGGTCCCCAGTATCTTCAAGAAGTGGTGAGGGGCGACATTCCAATCACTCAGCAGTCTACAGATATTATGTCAGGAGCTGTAAAAGCTATGAAACATACAACAGCCCCTTCAAATCTTGGTATAAAGGTGTCGTCTTTACATCCAGTTGGGAAGGCAACCAGATCTTCCCATTTCTTGGGTAATAATGTGCTGAGTTCAGTGAAGACCGAGTGTCCGTCAAAGTCTGAGGGGGTACCAAAGTGCTCCACAGTGGAAATAAAAAAGAAAAAGATAATTTCTTCAGCTGCAAAGGATCAAGTCCCTCAAACTGCGCTGCAAAAGAAGGTAAAACCAATGTCAAAGCCAGTAAATCATTCTTCTGCTCCTATACCAGGGAAGTCACCCCATGGTCCACAATCTGATGACAAGTCTGTTCTGTTAAAAAAGATGAAACGTGTTTGTCTCTCAGGTGCCTACATTTCCAATAAGGTATCTGAAAAGATTCTGCAAAGCCGTGAAGGTTCATTGGATGCAAAGTCACCTGCTGTTACTCAAATTAACCCTAAACAGAAGACACCTCAGGAGATTGGGATCAAAAGTAACCAGAACAGCAATAGCAAGCAGCTAGTGAAAAAAACAAAGAGCCAGACCAGCGTTTTCAGTTTTGAGCAAGCGCTGGCTTGTGGTACTGATAATAGCCCCAAAGCTCTCAAAAGAAAAAGTGCTAATCAGCCTGGGGTGAATTCAGAAGTCCTGAAGGGGAAGAAGGCATTGGAACCTTCTGAACAAGGAAAGTTGAAAGCCCATCGCAGCAACCTCAGCCTCAAAATGATTAACTCTGTTCAAGTATTTCACCCATTGGGTAAAAAAGCAGGTCCCACAGATCCAGGGGCACCCGCAGGATCCATTACATTTGGAAAAAAGCTTGGACCAATGCAAGGAAGCCAAAGCCAGATTTTTGCTTCTCATGCTCAGGGGACTCTTACTGATGTGATTAATAGGTGCATTGCCAAAAAACAGGACAGTATTTCTGGAATTGAAAGAGTCGGTTTTAATGCCAGGCCTAGGCTATGTACATTTAAAATAAGTGAGTACACAAGACCTGACATTAAACCAGTGAAATCAAACAACGTGGGGAAAACAAAGCCTCAGTTATAGAGATCCCAAACACTTCCAGTGAAATCCATAGAACAGAAAGCTGCAGTGACATGCATTGACAATGTCAGCCAAACCACTATCCCCATTCCAGCTCCTTTCAACCTACAGCGCCAGCTTTCTAACCTGCAGCTTCCTATCAATGTACCCAGTAGAGTGGACAACTCCACTCCAACCTTCTGTCAACAGCCTCTCCAAGAGCTTGAGGTCTCCATAACTATTCCACCAGAACAGAGAGAGGAGAGAGAGGCTATGAAAAGGAAAGCACAACTGGAGAGGGAGGAAGCCTGTCAACATACCTCCAAGAGGAGGCTACTGTGCTTTGTTCAGAGGCAAGAAGATCATGACATCTCTAAAAGTTACGGATACCCACCGTACAAACTTCATTCCCCCATGAGCTACTTAAGCCCCCCAAAAAAATATTTAAAACTCTTCAATAAAATGTATCTATTTTTAATTGAACTCTTTATTT
>NW_027455220.1:0-41842 GCF_040206685.1 Ascaphus truei
ATGCCTTGATCATTTTTAAGCACCATGTTCCCTACTCGTTGTACTGCGAGTGGGTGTTCAAAGTGAACTACGATGGGAATCGCGTAAAAAAGGCCCTTCCTGCCAATTTAAGGAAAAACATTGTGAAAGAATTGCAGCGCTTTTATACAGTTACAGATCCTGTAATGAAAGGCGTTAAAGACTGCATTAATGGCGTTTTGCGCCATGCAAGGAATCGGCCATGGATGGACAATGTGGAGGACTGTCAGTGAGACCATACTGTTGTGCTGAACTGTATTGTACTGTACATGTTTTGCCCTACAGTACCTGCTGTACTTAAACAAAGGAGATGTTGTTGTGTGTTTTTTTTCACGGGACATGCACAACTCCAGTCCCTGAGGGCCGCAAACAGGCACGGTTTTCAATGTTGCCCTGAAAACCTGCCCTGTTTGCTGCCCTCTAGGACTGAACTGGTGCAGGTCTGACTGACAGTGTTGCGCACCATCCCACTGTACTGTACTGTATACAGTACTGGGTTTCTTTAATAAAGGAGATGTTACTTAAAATGCTTCAACATTGTACAGAATTTGTAAATAAATGTTTTTGTACTGACTCCACCAATAAAAGAACATGTTGAATTGCCTCACATTGTTTCCATTTGCTCCTTTGACAGTGTAACAAATGTAGAGGCTTGCTGCACTGTTTTTTTTACTGCCTGGTCGCGCAATTGGCGTAGGAACTACGGCAATTGGCGTGGGAACTAGGTCAATTGGCGTGGGAACTTCTGTTCTAGGGCGCCTAGAAATAAAATTCATTTTTCCCCTAGATGTTAGGAACCCCCTCACTTGACCCCAACAGGGTCCGAGCAGTAATGGCGGCGAGAAAGGGTCACGCCGGCGAGGAGGGTCCTACCATTGAGCGCAATGGCGGAGAAAGCTTTGAACCGGCTAAGTCAGAATGAGCAGAAACCTGGAACCCACAACTCAGGTTCTGTTCGACTTAGAGGGCTCAGAATCGGTGACCATGTAGTCCTAGTTGTGGCAGGATTGCATGGCAAATTGCGACCCTCTCGTGGCAACAGAACGGAGTCAGGATGATGTTAAAGTTCAGGTTTCTGCCATTGACTTGCATGGCAGAAAAAAAGCCACTTTGGTAATGTGCTTTTAAACTGTCTTTTGGTAACACCAGTTCCGAGGGTCATGCAAGGCTGATATTTTGCCACTATGGCAAGGGTCCTCCCGCATGAGGACCAGGTAAATTTCAACCCGCTCAGACCCACAGAACGGGTTATTTTACATTATACTTACTGTACTGTATATACAGGATTTATATATTTTTATTTTAAAGATATTAAAGAATGTACTGTATTGTATTAAAAACATGTGACTGTAAACCATAGTGACTGAAAAATATTTTCACACCCTGATTAAATACTGTATCAGTGTACTCTCAATTCTCACAGTGCTGTGCACATCAGATTTACATTTCAAATTCGAGAGGGGGTTTTCCAAAGCATTACCGTTCAAAAAACAGGCCTCTAAGGGTTTGTAGCTCGGCTATGGGCGGATTAAGAACACAATGGCAATATGCAGAAGATCAACGACCCAGTGGAGAGAGGGGGATGGTAGGCTAGGGTGACTAAGCCGATTGACGCTTGGCTAGGGAGGGATTAAAAACTCTGGAGGTGTGTGGCTGAAATAGTTAATAGCACTGTAATTTCAAAAGGCAGTTCATCATAATAATTTGATGAATAATCCCCAAGACAACCCCCAAATACAGTACATAAAAAGCAAGTCACTTTAACTCCCTGTGCCCCATGCACCAAAAATGTTTTGTGGCAGAAGAATTTAATAAAGGCTGCAGAATGTATTATTGTGTGCTGATGGTTAGAATTGCTTTGCACTTTAAATGTTTCAACATTGTAAATAAATGTTTTTGTACTAACTCCACCAATAAAAGAACATGTTGAATTGCCTCACATTGTTTCCATTTGCTCCTTTGCCAGTGTAACAAATGTAGAGGCTTGCTGCACTGTTTTTTAACTGCCTGGTCGCGCAATTGGCGTTGGAACTACGGCAATTGGAGTGGGAACTAGGTCAATTGGCGTGGGAACTTCTGTTCTAGGGCACCTAGAAATAAAATTCATTTTGCCCCTAGATGTTAGGAACCCCCTCACTTGACCCCAACAGGGTCCGAGCAGTAATGGCGACGAGAAAGGGTCACGCCGGCGAGGAGGGTCCTACCATTGAGCGCAATGGCGGAGAAAGCTTTGAACCGGCTAAGTCAGAATGAGCAGAAACCTGGAACCCACAACTCCAGTTCTGTTCGACCTAGAGGGCTCAGATTCGGTGACCATGTAGTCCTAGTTGCGGCAAGATTGCATGGCAAATTGCGATCCTCTCGTGGCAACGGAACGGAGTCAGGGTGATGTTAAAGTTCAGGTTTCTGCCATTGACTTGCATGGCAGAAAAAAAGCCACTTTGGTAATGTGCTTTTAAACTGTCTTTTGGTACCTTCGGTTCTGTGGGTCTTGCAAGGCTGATATTTTGCCACTATGGCAAGGGTCCTCCCGCATGAGGACCAGGTAAATTTCAACCCGCTCAGACCCACAGAACAGGTTATTTTACATTATATTCGTTCAATTGGCGTGGGAACTACTTAGGGCCGCGGTCAAGTTCACGGGCAATTGGCGTGGGAACTTCTGTTCTAGGGCACCTAGGAATAAAATTCTTTTTGCCCATAGATGTTAGGCACTGTATACCACTGTACAGTATACTGTGGAAGACACATACTGTAATGGAACGATACTGAATATGTAGAATAAATGCATAGTTTTATTTATTCGGGTTTTTTACACAGTATACTGTACGGCCGGAAAACATCAGCATACAGTACAATATTATCCATTGAAATCCCCCCATTAGCCGTTTTCTTTTCTGAGTAATGGTCAGCCCCCTAAAGAAGTACCCAGCCAGCCCCACCAAAATAATACGGCAACAAGACAGTACTCACCATTGAATTTCCAATTCAGCTTGCGCCGGCGCCGGTCCACTGCCAGTCCAGCTTTCTTCATCATCCACGTCGATAGTTGGCAGCGGGACTAGTCCACCTGTAGTCAGCAGGTGAGGCTGGAAATCGCTTAGGTACATGCAAGCTTCATCAAAACTGCACGCCAAATCCAGCTCAGCCTCAGGCTCAGGCTCAGGGTTGTCACTGACAGTGGGACCATCATTGGAAGCCGGTGCTGGTTCTGGTGCATTGCTTGGCAGCGACTGTCGCTTCTTAGTTGGTTTTAACACGACCCTTTGCCTTTTGCCGCCTCCATGATCATAGATACGGGAAAAACCCGGTGATACACACCAATACCCTCCAACAAATTGGGGCTCAATATGGTGAAAACAGCGGTCACTACATAACCTTTTCCTTACTGCACGCTTCCACGTATGAGGAGTTGGCGAAATTTGTAAAAGTCATAGTTTTCGATAAAATACTGATAAATTTTAGCAACTGTTGCCATCTTCACGGTGTGAAGAATAATGTACTGCAGTGAGTTAGAAGAGCACACACACACCTTTTATGGTGTAGATTATTTTATTACAAACTGTTAAGAATAATAACAGGAAAAATTCCCACTCGCAATCCTGGGTGCTATCATGCAGGACTTAGACCCAGCGTTTCCACCACAGATTGGGTGTCTGATTGGGATTTATGAAAGTATCAATAATTCATCAAAAGCAATTATATCAAAATCAGAAACATATAATCATTTAGTCACTTGGAATGAAAGCATTAATCTCACTTGCTTGAATAAAAGTTAATTATTTTCTAACACCAGTTATCCCCTTCACAGCATATTTACTAGGGACCTTTAAGAGAGAATAAGTGATTGTTTCTCAGTTGAAAATGAACTGTACATACAGTAGGCTTTCCAGACAAAGGGGCCTTTTCTCGTAGCTGCAAATTTGACGAAGCAATAAGTCGCGGATTCAAATGTTGTTGTTTTCCTTATTCTCTAACACAAATGGCATCTATTACAATGTGGAATTCCATGCATTTAAACAGACCATTCGAGTGAGTTGTACTTCGTTGTGATTAGAAATGGCATTACCATAGCGTCGCTAGGATATTCAGGTCGATGTATTCTAAAAGCCCTTCTCACCTTTCTGAAAAGTACATGAAAGATTTTTTTCCAACTCTGCAAATCCGATCAATAAGGCAAAAATCGCTCATGCTCACAAATTGTGCAAACTCACTGAACTTCTAGTAGCTCCGTTAAGTCAAACATGCTAAACTGGGCGAAATAACTTGCAGATCTTTTCTCACCACTGAAAGACTGGCAAGATACCCTCAATGAATGCGAAATTGCATGATTCCAAGCCCTGCAGGCTGATTAAACTCTGCTGACCATGGACTCTCTTAGTTTATATGCTTGATTACCTATTGTATTATTTGATATGCCTTTCTACACTTCTAATTTATGATGTAACTTGCTGCAAACATATTTTCCCATAAATAAATATCATGATACTAAAAACATTAAAGCATTCATATGAACTACCGGTGAGGATTAGATGCCCAATTGTCTCATTACATGACAGGTGGCCTGATTAAAAGGCAGATTGCCTAATTTTATGGTATGTGAATTTCTAATGTTATTGCTGTGGGAAGCCGTTTCATTTAATGGTATGTCAATTTGTTTTCTGTTGGGGGGAATTAATCATTTATGATGTGACCTATTTTTGTTGGCAAGCCATGTTAATTTTTTTGTGGTTAATGTTGTACTCCTTAATATTTTCTTTATCTACATACATTTTTTGTTTTTCTATATTTTAGAAAAAAATGATGAATCAATGAATATTATACAAACTAAATATAACCTTGGAAACATTTGTTGTATTCAAGTTATTTAAACTTTTAAAATATAACATTTTTATGACCCCTTTTGGGTGCTGCTGGTGGAGTTTGTACTGTTCATGGCCCTCTAGAGCAGGGGTACGCAAACTGGGGGGTGCGGTGCTAACAAAGGCCGCGCACTCTTCCCCAAAGCATTTAAATTAATTTGCCGGGCAACCGCACGAGGCCTCTGTAAGTTCTCTTACTTTATCTCCGACGGCTTCGGGCATCGTGTCGCCATGGCAACATGATGTCACATAACCCCGTCGTGTCATTTGATGCCAGAGACAATGTAAGAGGGGGGCGCAAGCAGGGAGGGAGAGCAGGCAGGGGGGTGATGGGGAAAATGTTTGCGCACTCCTACTCTAGACGATTGCCTGACTCCTTCTCGGTTACGTGGGCCATGTCTTATAGTTGTTGGTCATGTGGTATCCTTGAACAAAACAAGATAAAGTAACCTAGAATGGGCACTCGTCCACCTCCTGGATGATTAGTGAATGATTTAAAATCTATGAACTTTAATTGGTATCCAAATTAAAATAGTGAGTGTTAAAACGATAATTAAAAGCATAGATATTCCTAGAGTATGAACATTATGGTAACTGTTCTGGATATGCTACTTACAATAGGAAAATATAAACGTATAGTATATGCCTATTAGTAGCAAACAAGTGGATCTAAATATCCATTGCCCTTATTTAAGAGCATGAACTGTAGAGTCTAGTTCAATAATCATTGCTGCTGTAGTGATGCCTATGGAAGCATTAATGGTGTTCTTAGTTTTTCACACATAGCTTCTCCATTTTGGCTTTATTTTTGTTAAATAAATCATGACACGGTGTAATATGTCATTGCTGTTGTTCATCTGAGGTCGTATTTACCTAATTTTAAGACCTGCTAAGGAACAGATGATTGTTATTATGTCCTGATATGTAAAACCATAGAATTCAAAGAGGGTGTACTTTCTTTTTCACACAACTGTATTAATATTTATTTAAAACAAAAAGGGACATCACGGGCTCCATAGTGTAAATAGTTAAGGTTTTATTAATCACAAGCTAAAATCAGTTCACTCCCAGCATTGAGGTATAACATGCGCATCGAACAAAAACACCCGTCATTCGTGGTATCTCCGTCGGTCAGGAGCTGTAGCCTCATGGCTGCATGCGTGTAAGTCTCTTCCAACAGCCTTTACCTCCGTGATGTGCGTTCACTCAACGGCCCCCCGGCTGAACGGCACATGATTACTTGGTTCCGCGGCACAACAGTTCCCCTCCGATTCAACAGAAGCTCAGTGAGCTGGATGCTTAGTGTTGACAATATCAATATATATAGGTATCTGTACCATGTTTGCCGAGCTTAATAATCAAAAACGAATAGACGATACCGTTCTGTGGCTAATGAAATATTTTATTTGTGCGAGCTTTCATGATACACTGATCTCTTCTTCTGGTAATGTTACAATGAATAAAGCATAAAAGTCAGAGAGCCCCGTCGCGTGCTGACAGTGGAAGCTCGGCGGCGTGGGGCAGAGAAAGGAAGAGGCTTACAAGCAGCTGAGAGCCGGGGCTCAGCCGCAACTGGCAGCAGAGCCTGTCCAGAGGTTGGGGGAAATCTGCAGCGCTGGCTGAGACCCCCAGCCAGCGGACCCCTGCAGACACCGGGCCTGGCCTGACCCGAGGTAAGTCTGTATTTTTATATGTATTGGGGGTATTTTTAAATGTATTGGAGGGCTTGGGGTATTTCTATATGTATTTTGGGCGCTTGGGGGAATTGTTATATGCATTGGGGGGCTTGGGGGAATTTTTATACGTATTGGGGGGCTTGGGGGTATTTTTATATGAGTTGGGGTATTTTTATATGAATTGGGGAGGGTTGTTTTTTTTCTATGATGTGTGTGTGTGTGTGTGTGTGTGTGTGTATGTATATATATATATATGTATGGTTGTGGCGATTGAAGGGCTAAACAGGCTAATAATAAAGGTATTAGGCCTGGCTGGTTAACCCAAAACCGCGTTGGGACAGAAGGGGTTAAAATGTATTGACACCATAATCCCATGTTTTCCCCTACACTAACTTTATTGTCCCTGTTTTGCAGCTCAGAAACTAGCTGCAGTCAAATGAATGAATGAGCTATGTGCTAACTGTATTTGCGACACAAGGAGGAGCTTCTAGCGCTGTGCCAAGCGCTAAATTAAAAATGAATTAAATTAAATTAAAGTATCTTCTTTAAAGATAGGTATCAGTTTCCTGACCACAGATGTCGAAACCGCAAAGTCAATTGAACAAGTGGTTTGCGGTTTAGCTGAAGTGCCTTCTTGATACATAGTATTCTGCCGTCTCGTTATCCACTTAAGCTGAATTGGTGGCGCACCTCTGCGGTTACCGATCAAAGCCAGGACGGATACATTGTATGCCGGCTTGTAACCCAGACCGATTAAAGGTCAAACCGCAACCCACATCACAGAGCCCCTTCAATTAAGTGGATTACTTGTGCTAGGAAAGAGCTAGCACTCTAATTTTTGGAGTGCAGCTAGGTAAAAAGAAACCATGAAGATACATATGAGTTTTATAGTTGTTGCATATGCAGCACATACATTTATAAATAAACTGTATTCCAATGGTGTTTTCAATGCAAAGGCAGGAACCCTTTCCTGTCGGACCTGCAATGAATCCATTAACATGCCCATATGTTATGGAGGAATGAGCTGAGGGATTTTTCATCTCCGTACTTCAAAGGGCACCCTGCGAATTTGGTGCCCCAGTGTCTAGAGAAGTCTGGAGTTGAAAAGCCTCAGAGACCCTAGGTGTTAGGGTGGCTGGGATATTTGTAAGTACCAGATACCGGTGTGAAGTATGGGCACTTTACACTTGTTGGCCAAGCCCCAGACTTACTGCCGCCATGTAAGAGGTTGGGCCCGGTATGCTAAGTAGCTCAGGTGTGAGGTTAAAGCAAGCTCTTAGCAAACCGGGAAGCAACTTCTGCCCATTCTATGAACTCCTGGCATGTTGGGGATAGGTGGGAAAAGTTGTTCACACGAGAGGATTCTGTGTGCATGTTAGGAATAGGACCCTTAACCCTATAAGAATGTCTGAGCCCCCTCCTAGTCAGATTCATCTAAGCTTAACCAAGAAACGTCCAAGTGTTAGCGTCAGTGGTTCTGGAGTGTGATGGGTTAACAACATCGTAACCAAGGATCGTGCTCCTCTTCCAGAATTCATTTGAGCTAAGGATTCATGAACAAATCCTGTAAGGACATTACAAAATCTTTCCTTTCAGCAGAGATATAGGGCTGGCAAGTTGCACCCCTAGCCAAGAACTGTCTCATGGCTCACATCACGCACACAGTTGCATGCGTACAGGTGTGTCCAGAGACTTTTTTTTCGTTCAGTGGACATTTTATTTTGTTTCCCCATCCCAGTAAGTGTTTATTGACTGTAATTGTGAAGTATTGTTTGTTTGTCTTAAAAGAAAATAAATTACAATGTATTTTACCCGCCTTGTACTGCTCAGTCCAGAATACCGGTATTAAATTGTTGGTAAGACCTGGTCGACCATGACAATTTTATATGTATTGGGTAGGGTTTTTTTTTTGTATGCTTTTGTGGGGGTGGGGGAGGTTGAATATATTTGGGGTGGGGATTTTTTTTGTATGTATTTGGGGGTGATATCTGGAGGGAGGAATTGTGTGAGGGGGGAGGGAATGAGTGAGTGTGGGGTAATTGATTTGACAGAGGGTGAGGAGGGAGGGGTTGAGTGAGGAAAAGAGAGAGTAAGAGTGAGACGCAGGGGAGAGAAATACATGCGAGTTGGGAAAGTGACAGGGTATGAGACGGAAGGGAGAGAAATACATGGGAAGAGGGGGGAAAGGGGGCTCATGACAATGTGTGACCTTTTGCATGGAAAACCCATTCACATGCATTCAAAAGGTGACACATTGTGGGCTCATTTGCATGTCATTTCCCAGAATCCCTTCCTGCAGTGGAAGCACTGTATGCTAGGTGATAATGGTTGAAAGGCAGGGTTGCAGACCTATCTAAGACATGTGAAGGTTTTTTGTTGCCTTTTTCACCCTCATAACTTAAAATGTATACGGTAAACCTACCCAGCCTAGAAATATTGCAAAGCAAGTATAAATCAACCTCACACTGATGATACCCATCAAGGTTGAAACATGTCTGTGAGTGGTTTGACTTGCTTTGCTAGCCCCATGCAGTGCTTAAAAGCGGTGTGAACGTCAATGCATTTGCTTAAATGGGCATATGTAAATGGATTTCCAGTCAAAAGGTAGCACATTGTGTGCTCATTTGCATGTAATTTCTCAGAATCACTTGCTGCAGTGATATATATATATATATATATATATATATATATATATATATATATATATATATATATAAAATCAAGATATATATATAATATATGTTTTATATATAAAATAAAAAACGAATAGACGATACTGTTCTGTGGCTAACGAGGTGCAAGCTTTCGAAATACAATGATCTCTTCTTCTGATGGATAAAGCAAGAGAGGCTTTTTACATAAAAACAGTGCATCTTGGAATGTATCTGTGATTGAAGTATATGCGATGGGAGAGTCAAGGAGGGTTAGAGTGTGCAGGGAGTGCTCCGGCGCATACACTGGCGACACACTTTATTCGAGCTCGGCTAGTCCCACGAATTCGGGTATACTCGGGTGTATTGAGGTTTGTGACTGTTTTCTGCCCAAGTGCATTGCGTTATTTTCCAGGCAGGAATTGAAGCATTTTATTCCCGCTGGCTGCAATACTGCACAGTATATATATATATATATATACTGCATTACAATTCATGAATTTATGCCATCTGGTAGACACGCGAAGCATTGCAGCCTATTAAATCCTAATCATTATCATTTAACAGATCAGCCGCCCGTCAGCCAGGCATGAACCATGGCTGGGAAGGCAAACGCAACGGGGCTTGTCTGAGGTGAGGAGCGGCGCATTCCAGGTATCTGCCAGGTACATACTGGGTATTTGCTCGAATAAAGTGTGTCACAGCAGTAGGAGGCTCCGCGGCGGCCCGAGCACTCTGGGTGCCGCCATTTTGATACTCGCGCATGCGCAGTGAGTCTCAGAGGCGATGGCACTTGAAGAGAGTTTGCGCATGCCAGGGAGTGGCTGTGGTAGCGAGCGAAGCCCGGACCAATGGGAGGAGGGCTAGAGCATGGGACTACAAGTCCCATGAGCATCAGTGGGACCATGTGATGCCAGGGTGCCAATAGGGCAACAGGGGCTCTGCAGGAAGGAGATAGGAGGTTGCGCAAGGGAGCATGTTGGCCAGTCCAAACTAGGAAGAGGAAGAATTTGGAGCTATATGTGTAGAGAGGGAAGTGCCTCTACACTAGGCCAGAAACCCCCTTAGGCCCAAGATAGGCCCGTGAGTCACAGGCAGCTTGTGGTTGCTGTAGGGACAGGTTCTAGAATAGGAACCTGCCCCAGTAGTGTGCAAAGTCAGGCAAACAGTGGTCTCTGCAGTTCTTTATCAGAGGTTTGGGACCAAACCTCCTCAGAGACATTTATATCTACCTGGGTGGGATTGCCCCGGAGGAGCATCGCGGAAAGCATCGCGTCTGCGGATCCTTTCCGAAGATTAGTCTGCAGGTCCGAGTGCAGGAGCGCTCGGCAGGTAACTCTATACCAAAGTGCACCAACTATAACACTCTCATTCTAGTGTCCGCGCAGTCACCACA
Source organism: Ascaphus truei (assembly GCF_040206685.1). Lineage (NCBI taxonomy): Eukaryota > Metazoa > Chordata > Amphibia > Anura > Ascaphidae > Ascaphus > Ascaphus truei. The sequence continues at coordinate 10,604 of NW_027455220.1, forward strand.
CACTTGGGGGTTTGGGTGTGGGATATTGGACACGGTGTGGGGTACACGGTGGAGGGTCGTGTCCTGCGAGATGCTTTGGCTAGATGTGTCTCTATTGGGAGGAGTATGTGAATGTTATGCATATGAGTCTATGATTACTATTAGTAAAGATATCTGTTATTTTTTGTACTGCGTGTATATCATTATATTGGTGTCCTGCGAGGAACAACTCCCGCTCAGCTGGGAGCCATCGCAGGTGGAGGCGCTGCATCTGGTAAGAAACCATATATATATATATATAAATCGTCCCAGGCTCTCCATGGCAGAGGCTCGGGCCCTGCAAGCCAACAGGTTTTACAGCATTAGTAGTCTTCCTGTATTCTAGGGGAAACAGGGCTAAATATAGCCTGTTGGCTTGCAGGGCCCGAGCCTCTGCCACGGAGAGCCTGGGACGATATACAAACACACACACACACACACACACACACACACACACACACACACACACACACATACACACACACACACACACACACACACACACACACACACACACACACACACAGCAAATACAAAGATCACTTGTGAGCACATTCACATGTTTTAGGCAGGTCTGCACCATTATCCTCAGCATACAGTGCTTCCACTGCAGCAAGGGATTCTGGGAAAACACATGCAAATGAGCACACAATGTGTCACCTTTTGTCTGAAAAATCATTGTTACATGGAGCCCATATAAGCTAATGCTCACTGTTGCCACAGCTTTAAAGCATAGCATGGGAATCATATGCAAACATATGGATAACAAAAAATAATTATTTTCCTTTATAACTGGTAAAAAATACTATATGAAATCGTTTATCAATTGTGACACCACTTATGTGGTTTACCTGTTAAGTTGCGGTTGCGGGAAACAATACATAGGGAGGACTATTAGGAATTTGAAAGTTCGTATACTCGAACACCTAAGACTGATAATAAAAAAAGATTTAAATCATCCGGTATTCCAACATTTAAGCCATTGCAGTATGGGTGATTCAAGTAATATGTTTGTCCAGGGTATTGAACATGTACCTAGTCCCATCCGAGGTGGCAACAGATTAAGTATTCTAAACAGAAAAGAACTCTATTGGATATTTACCTTACAAACGCGTATCCCATATGGTCTGAATTCAGACTGGGATATTGGGTCTCTTCTGCTGGATACTTGATTCTGTGCCATATTAATTATGTAAGCTTACTATCAGTGTGACAGAAGACGCAGAGTGATATCGTGTTATATTGTTAGACTTAGGCTAATGTATAGGTTATTTGTCTCCGAGAGATATATTAACAATTCAAATTATATAAAACAAGGTCTCTTTTCATCATCTCTCTGGGTAATGGAGCCAGATTATGTGGTATTACTCTATGTGTAAGTTTATTCATTTCACAATATATGTGTGCTCCAGTTATACCCTTACAATACAGTACAACTAACAATGAGGATCTTGATAATCTGATATCATAGGTTATCCCTAATTGTTTTTAACCTTTTTTTTTAAACTATTCATACATTCCCTCATCGCGAGTGTTTTTACAATTTGTCTTTAATAAAGTTTGTTTTGTTTTTGATGTATGTACACCACGGGACGCATAGGGCCACGTTGCTTAGTTACACTTAGCGTTTTGACCCCATTGGTCACGTGTCGATCGACGGAGTGACGTCATGCGTTGTTTTCCATATGGAGTGGGAGGCACTGGCTGTGGGAGTGTTTGGTTTACACACGAGCAGTGTTTCTCCCACCCCCTTGCGCTTGACGCTGCCCCAGGTTACTGACTATGCGACGTGGCTACGTGAACGAACGGGTGTGCGTCACGGGTCATGGGTTAATCACCCGACCCATGTGACGTACCCGGAAGTTCCTGCAACTGGCCCACGCGTTCTATGTGGTAAGTATAAATTGCTCTCTGCAGTTTATTATTGTATTCACCTTGATAAAGGACTGTAGAGGTCCGAAACACGTAGGTGTGTTTTGTTACTTTGTTCTGACCCATTAAATAGCTTTTATTTTGGTACGTACTCCTGTTGGTTTCATTGCTGTATTTACAGCTGGATATAGTGCTTCGTTTTTCCTCCTTCGTTTTCTGCATCAAGATTCTCTGTTAACGGACGCACATTCAACCCTGACAAAAGACACTGGATACATTGGACTTGCTGTTTATTGTGGATGAAGATTCCCAAGTGAGTTTATTCCATGTTGTCCATGCCATTATGTCTGTTCTAAGGATGTTTCATCTACCGGTCACCTGCAGGTGTTATTGATACTTTCCTTACTACCTGGCTTTGTGGGATAGTATTTTTACCGGGCTGCATCCTAGAGACATCTCATTATATCAATTATTAAGGGTTGTCTTCCATTTCTATATATCATTTTTGCTATACGGTTTGTCTTGAGAGCACCACACACATTTTTTTCTTATAGTATCTATTAGTGTGAGGTAGCTCAGACTTGCTGCAACTCTATATATACCACACAGGGTACGTTATCCAATTTAGCTTTTTGTAGTTTTTGTTTACTCAACATTTTATCATACTACAAAATGGATCAGGACATTACTGAGAGTGAATATGAGACCGATGCAGACATTCATGTACAGTTTGCCTTTAACTGTTCTGACAATACTCACCGGGTCAAGAAAGCACAACAAGTTTTTGATAATACTTTAGAACTAGATTGTGAAGATGTTTCAGATCTAAAGATTCATTTTTCAAGATTGGAGAAGATACTTTCCACAAAGATTAGACTTTGGTGGGACATTATCTCTTTGCAAAACTATGTCACTACACAAATAATCCCAAGGGGCTTACACATAAAAAAGTCACCTACATTTGGGTTCGTCAATCAAGAGTTTGAGACCAAATGGAAGGAGGCACTTAACATATGTTCATTTACCCTGATTGACCTTATTATTAAAGCTATGTTAAAAGAGAAATACTCGTTAGAGGAAGAAATTGTTTCTCTTCAAAAGAATCTACATCAATAAAAAGATATGGATGGGTTTGACAATCTTGATCTCGTTCTATCTAATAATACTAAAAGTATGGAAAAAGAACTCATGGCCAAAAAGCAATTGAAATTTGAGAGGGATAAGCAGGACTACGCCCGTAACCAGATTTATGTCTGGCAAAAAATCCCTAACTTCAAAAGAAATTTTAACTCTTCAACGCCCCATAAACCAAATAAATCAAAGGATCAACAAAAGAAGTCTATACTAAAAAAGAATATCTCCTTTTCACATTCAGCTAGTGGAGAATCTGAGGGTTCAGATGATGATACCTTTCCAAGAACCATGGTATCTAATGACAGAGATAATGTTGGTCATGGAATTGGGGGAGACAGACAAAGTGAACGGAGAGGTGGTAAGTCATCAAACCAATTACGGGATGCTGAATATGAATCCAGGACCTTCTTTGGGTCAAAAAACAGGGTCACTACAGACGCACAAGGAGGGGCCAGAAAAGGAACTCCAAAAAATCCCCAAAAGAGGAAAAAGAACTGCTAATTGAGAATACAGGTATCATCAATCTTTCAGATCATAGATTGAGTGAGGATGAACTATCCATCCTGGACAAAGGCTTGAAGTTTGCCCCTTGTAGTGACTTTAAACTGTTTGAGACTGTTATTGATCTTTATAGGTATATCCGCAAACTCACATTGAAAAGGTTTTACCATCAGAAAGACTCTGGAGCACATGGTGCAATTGATGATTCTGACTGTGATGATGTATTAAGTTGTGACAATCTGATGGGAATTAAGTCCTTAAGCTTTCATGAGAACTGTTGTGTGCAAGATATGAAAGATCTCGTTGATGAAAATGTAGACAACACTGATGTGCCCTCTTCCTTTTTAGGTAGACAATCCTCTGGATTGAGGAATAAATCTGTGTTTTACCCGGTACACATGAAAGGGCCTTGCCTTACAATGTTTGAGCAGTTAATTGAGCGTGATTTATCTCTGTTAGCAAGGGGTTATTCATTTTCCATTATGCCGTTACAATATAGAGCAGACAACCTTACTCATGGAGAAAGACTGGCAATTAATGCATTGAAAACCAATAGTTCTATGGTCATCAAGGGGGCCGATAAAGGGGGGGCTATCGCCGTGCTGAACAAATTAGATTACAAAACTGAGGCACTTCGACGGCTAAATGATAATTCCTCTTATGTGTTGCTTAGAGGGGACCCCACAGCAATTTTCATTAAAGAACTTAGAACCCTCTTAGATGAGGGATCAATTCTGGGCGCTCTTGATGACAAGGAGTTAGAATACCTATTTCGCCCCTACCAAATCATCCCCATTTTTCACCATCTCCCAAAGATCCACAAGACGTTGGTCTCCCCGCCTGGGAGACTGATAGTCGCGAGCATTGGATCTTTGGGAGATGGTGTTTCTAAATATGTAGACCTCTTTCTGCAGTCTATTGTACAATCATTGCCATCATACATAAAAGACAGCAGTGATCTCATGGTCCAACTTGACTCCATCAGATGGGAAACAAATTTTATATGGTTAAGCCTTAACATCACATCATTGTACACAGTTATAAGACATGAGCATGGGTTGGCAGCTGTCAGGTTTTATTTACAGCGATCAGAGCTTTCACCTGCACAGAGCACCTTCATTTTAAATGCCATTCAATTTTTGTTAACACACAATTATTTTATGTTTGATGGTGATTTTTATCTCCAGACACGTGGTACCGCGATGGGCACAAGTTTTGCCCCATCCTACGCAAACCTATTTTTAGGTTGGTGGGAATCGGTCCACGTGTTTGGAGATAAGAATCCCTATAGACACCACATCACGTTCTATAGGCGTTATATTGACGACCTCATCTTTATTTGGCACGGGGATACACACTCTCTTCTTTTGTTCACAGAGTATTTAAACAATAACGAATTTAATTTGAAATTCACTTCAAATCACAACGCTCACCACATTCACTTCTTAGATTTATTTATTTCTGTTAATATGCACAAAAATATTATCACAACGGTGTATCGCAAAGAAAATTCACGAAACACATTTTTGCGAGCTGACAGCTGCCACCCCAAATCCTTGATTAAAGGAATACCAAAAAGCCAACTTATTAGGTTGAGAAGGATTTGTACAAATGATGAGGACTTTGTAAAACAATCTAAGGATCTGATGGAGCGTTTTGAATCTAGAGGTTATTTGAGAGATGATCTTAATAAGACTTTCAGGGAAGTGAGCAATTTGGACAGATCTGCTTTATTGAATAAAGTAAAAAACAACAAGAAAGCTAAACAACCCATACATTCTCCATATTTTGTTACTCAACATAACAATCAATCTAAAAAAATCAGAGAAACCATTCATAAACATTGGGGAGTGTTAGCAGCAGATCCTTTGTTACATTCTGTATATGAGGAGGGACCAAAGATAGTATTCAGCAGAGCAAAAACAATTGCCAATCATGTATCGGGCAGTTTGTTCTCTTCAGAAAAAGCACCAGTCAATAAATTGCCTAAGGGCAACTTTGCATGCTCCAAATGCAAAATTTGCAAACATATGGATAACAAAAATAATTATTTTCCTTTAAAACTGGTGAAAAATACTATATGAAATCGTTTATCAATTGTGACACCACTTATGTGGTTTACCTGTTAAGTTGCGGTTGCGGGAAACAATACATAGGGAGGACTATTAGGAATTTGAAAGTTCGTATACTCGAACACCTAAGACTGATAATAAAAAAAGATTTAAGTCATCCGGTATCCCAACATTTTAGCCATTGCAGTATGGGTGATTCAAGTAATATGTTTGTCCAGGGTATTGAACATGTGCCCAGTCCCATCCGAGGTGGCAACAGATTAAGTATTCTAAACAGAAGAGAACTCTATTGGATATTTACATTACAAACGCGTATCCCATATGGTCTGAATTCAGACTGGGATATTGGGTCTCTTCTGCTGGATAGTGAGAAAGAGAAACTAAACTACAACCAAGCGCTCAACCTATTGTGAATTATGTGTATAGTGAATTGGTATATACAACAAGTGCAACAAACAATATATTGTGACAATAATGTGATAAACGTATTGTGAATAAATACTATACAATATATATACTATAAAATGATATAGACCCCACGCCATCAGATTAAGGAAGAGTATGGGGATGGGCTGCCCAGGACTATAAACAAACTAATCCATATAGCTATAAACAGAATGTTTGGTAAAGAGAGCAAAGTCCTTGGCGCACTATCAAGTGCATACACCTGATAAATCAGTCCTGTTGTTAGTGAACTGTTGAGAAATTGTCCACAAATTGACTTCCTGGTTTTCTTTAGATGTTTCTTGATATCTAGATGGGTAAACGTAGGCCTTAAAAGGTATCTTTAAACCGGCTGTTGGTATCTGTCACCGGGTTCCCCACTGGTGTTGCTCCCGCTCCACAGGTGCCGATCCGCCCAGTGATACACAAAAGATAAAAGGCCCAATAGTGTGGTACAGTACAGTTTAATAAAACAAATAAAAAGACCAACATATAATGCACTCACATGCTATATGGTCTGTCTGCACGGTTTACAATGTGCCGTCCGCAAGCATGAGGGGCTGGACCGTGGTGTGTGCGGAGGCTGGATCCTGCGTGTATCTCCTCCTCGCGGCCGCAAGTCAGAGCGCCAGGTCCACCTCAGATGTCGTCACTTCCAACAGCAACCTCCTCAGCTGGTATTGGCACGTAGCAATGCGTGCAGCTATGCTCCACCCTACGCGCGTTTCGTGACCTCTGACGTCACTTCCTCAGGGGTAATGGAGCTTAGATGTTGCTTGTGCTATTTATGCACAGCTAATTGGCCCTAGACTCGCCCTAATGGGATAATTATTCCCAGAGGGGTGCTTTGGGCTAATTGATGTCATAAGGTGCTGTTTAAGCACAACTAAATGGCCCTACACTCACCTTTATATAATTTTTATTTCCAAGGGGGTGTTGGGCTGATTGACTGGAGTAGTATTTATCATTACAAACTCCTGTCATACATGGTAACTGTATCACAAACTTGCTATAATAAGACTGTGATACAACATAATAAAATACAATTCACACACAGTACTACATATGGTATCAAAAACACAACAGATAATACAATTAATAATTGTGATGCATAAAAATAAATATGTATAGACATTCATGTCTGAGACCATTAATACAGTGATATTTGATTGTATACTTAAAATGGGCTTTTGTATATAAAAAATGGAACATTCTAGTATCCATATAGTGTCTATGGTACAGATTGAACAGAGGACTCATAGGTATTTATTGATGCTGGCTGACAGATTTTATATATATTTGATTTTGATCGACTGTCAATTTGATATAAATTAACTATCTCTCAAAAAAGATGCCAGGTCAAACTCTATGTTTAGACCTTTTGGGGTTAATGTTTTAAGGGTGTATATCCAATAGCTTTCACGCCGCGATATTAGATTGATTTTATCTCCCCCTCTCCAATTTTGTTTGGGGCAATCTATACCCTTGCAGACCAATCCCTCTGGGTTTTGATTGTGTTTTATTTTGAAGTGATTTGAGACACTATGTGTCTCAAAACCTCTTCTAATATTGTAGATATGTTCTGCAAAGCGTCTCTTTAGTGGTCTACCTGTTCGCCCTACATATTGTAGCCCACAGGGGCATTCCCAAATAATTAAAAAACATTGGGGCATTTTACAGGGAGACCAAACACTAAACACTATTCTACCAACAATTCCCCAAATAGTGTTTAAAAGGGCAGATAATCTTAAACTACAACTTTCCCCAAGCTGTCCATTTGATGTGGTAAAGAAATCCAACACAACATGGCTTAGGGAACTCAATGGGTTCTTCACATGTGGGAAATGCATTGGCTGCAAATACAGCACCAAATGTAGGGAATTCAAATCCAATGCAACAGGTGCTATATTTCCAATCAAGTCCTTCATAAATTGTAAGAGCTCCTTTACGGTCTACCTGTTAGAATGCCCCTGTGGGCTACAATATGTAGGGCGAACAGGTAGACCACTAAAGAGACGCTTTGCAGAACATATCTACAATATTAGAAGAGGTTTTGAGACACATAGTGTCTCAAATCACTTCAAAATAAAACACAATCAAAACCCAGAGGGATTGGTCTGCAAGGGTATAGATTGCCCCAAACAAAATTGGAGAGGGGGAGATAAAATCAATCTAATATCGCGGCGTGAAAGCTATTGGATATACACCCTTAAAACATTAACCCCAAAAGGTCTAAACATAGAGTTTGACCTGGCATCTTTTTTGAGAGATAGTTAATTTATATCAAATTGACAGTCGATCAAAATCAAATATATATATTAAAATCTGTCAGCCAGCATCAATAAATACCTATGAGTCCTCTGTTCAATCTGTACCATAGACACTATATGGATACTAGAATGTTCCATTTTTTATATACAAAAGCCCATTTTAAGTATACAATCAAATATCACTGTATTAATGGTCTCAGACATGAATGTCTATACATATTTATTTTTATGCATCACAATTATTAATTGTATTATCTGTTGTGTTTTTGATACCATATGTAGTACTGTGTGTGAATTGTATTTTATTATGTTGTATCACAGTCTTATTATAGCAAGTTTGTGATACAGTTACCATGTATGACAGGAGTTTGTAATGATAACATCACTACTCCAGTCAATCAGCCCAACACCCCCTTGGAAATAAAAATTATATAAAGGTGAGTGTAGGGCCATTTAGTTGTGCTTAAACAGCACCTTATGACATCAATTAGCCCAAAGCACCCCTCTGGGAATAATTATCCCATTAGGGCGAGTCTAGGGCCAATTAGCTGTGCATAAATAGCACAAGCAACATCTAAGCTCCATTACCCCTGAGGAAGTGACGTCAGAGGTCACGAAACGCGCGTAGGGTGGAGCATAGCTGCACGCATTGCTACGTGCCAATACCAGCTGAGGAGGTTGCTGTTGGAAGTGACGACATCTGAGGTGGACCTGGCGCTCTGACTTGCGGCCGCGAGGAGGAGATACACGCAGGATCCAGCCTCCGCACACACCACGGTCCAGCCCCTCATGCTTGCGGACGGCACATTGTAAACCGTGCAGACAGACCATATAGCATGTGAGTGCATTATATGTTGGTCTTTTTATTTGTTTTATTAAACTGTACTGTACCACACTATTGGGCCTTTTATCTTTTGTGTATCACTGGGCGGATCGGCACCTGTGGAGCGGGAGCAACACCAGTGGGGAACCCGGTGACAGATACCAACAGCCGGTTTAAAGATACCTTTTAAGGCCTACGTTTACCCATCTAGATATCAAGAAACATCTAAAGAAAACCAGGAAGTCAATTTGTGGACAATTTCTCAACAGTTCTCTAACAACAGGACTGATTTATCAGGTGTATGCACTTGATAGTGCGCCAAGGACTTTGCACTCTTCTGCTGGATACTTGATTCTGTGCCATATTAATTATGTAAGCTTACTATCAGTGTGACAGAAGACGCAGAGTGATATCGAGTTATATTGTTAGATTTAGGCATTTGTATAGGTTATATGTCTCCGAGAGATATATTAACAATTCAAATTATATAAAACAAGGTCTCTTTTCATCATCTCTCTGGGTAATGGAGCCAGATTATGTGGTTTTATTATATATGTAAGTTTATTCATTTCACAATATATGTGTGCTCCAGTTATACCCTTACAATACAGTAGAACTAACAATGAGGATCTTGATAATCTGATATCATAGGTTATCACTAATTGTTTTTAACATTTTTTTTAAACTATTCATACATTCCCTCATCGCGAGTGTTTTTACAATTTGTCTTTAATAAAGTTTTTTTTGTTTTTGATGTATGTACACCACGGGACGCATAGGGCCACGTTGCTTAGTTACACTTAGCGTTTTGACCCCGTTGGTCACGTGTAGATTGACGGAGTGACGTCATGCCTTGTTTTCCATACGGAGTGGGAGGCACTGGCTGTGGGAGTGTTTGGTTTACACACGAGCAGTGTTTCTCCAACCCCCTTGCGCTTGATGCTGCCCCAGGTTACTGACTATGCGAAGTGGCTACGTGAACGAACGGGTGTGCGTCACGGGTCATGGGTTAATCACCCGACCCATGTGACGTACCCGGAAGTTCCTGCAACTGGCCCACGCGTTCTATGTGGTAAGTATAAATTGCTCTCTGCAGTTTATTGTTGTATTCACCTTGATAAAGGACTGTAGAGGTCCGAAACGCGTAGGTGTGTTTTGTTACTTTGTTCTGACCCATTAAATAGCTTTTATTTTGGTACGTACTCCTGTTGGTTTCATTGCTGTATTTACAGCTGGATATAGTGCTTCGTTTTTCCTCCTTCGTTTTCTGCATCAAGATTCTCTGTTAACGGACGCACATTCAACCCTGACAAAGGACACTGGATACATTGGACTTGCTGTTTATTGTGGATGAAGATTCCCAAGTGAGTTTATTCCATGTTTTCCATGCCATTATGTCTGTTCTAAGGATGTTTCATCTACCGGTCACCTGCAGGTGTTATTGATACTTTCCTTACTACCTGGCTTTGTGGGATAGTATTTTTACCGGGCTGCATCCTAGAGACATCTCATTATATCAATTATTAAGGGTTGTCTTCCATTTCTATATATCATTTTTGCTATACGGTTTGTCTTGAGAGCACCACACACATTTTTTTCTTATAGAATCATATGCAAAGCCAGAGAAACCATTCACAGACATGTTTGAACCTTGGACAATACAAGGAGCTTTCAAAAGAACTATTCATCCCACGGGCAGTACAAAGGACTCGGGCCATCCCTTAAGGTTGGAGGAAAGGAAATTTCACCAGCAACAAAGAAAAGGGTTCTTTACAATAAGGGCAGTTAAAATGTGGAATTCATTACCCATGGAGACTGTGATGGCAGATACAATAGATTTGTTCAAAAAAAGGTTGGACATCTTTTTAGATGGGAAAGGTATACAGGGATATACCAAATAAGTATACATGGGAATGATGTTGATCCAGGGATTAATCCGATTGCCAATTCTTGGAGTCAGGAACTTATTCATTTTTCACCTTAATGGGGTTTTTGGTTTGCCTTCCTCTGGATCAATAAGTAAGTATAGATATAGGATAAAGTATCTGTTGTCTAAATTTAGCATAGGTTGAACTTGATGGACGTACGTCTTTTTTCAACCTCATATACTATGTAACTAAGTAACCTTAATGGGTATCATCAGTGTGAAGTTGGTTGTACTGCTGGCTTTGCATTTTCAGGACTGTAGGGTTTACCATCACGTTTTAAGTTATGGTGGGTGAAAAAGGCAACAAGAAACCTCCACCGTATTGCATATAGCAAATAAAAAGATCATTTGTGAGCTCCATGACCTGCCTAGGACATGTGAATGTGCTCACATGTGATCTTTTTATTTGCAATATGCAATATGGTGGAGGTTTCTTGTTGCCTTTTTCACCCACCATAACATATACATATATATGTGTGTGTGGGAAAGGGGGGGGGGGGGTCATGCTAGGAAGAACAGAGTACAGGAAAAAGAGGAAATCCATCTGTAGCTGACAGAAAGCTTCAAGAACCTCTCTAGAGAGCAATGTAGTCTGTTCTCCACTGTCAACAACAGAAAAGAATAATGTATTGAGGTCAATGCAGCCATACTGTATCTTTATTTCCATAGTTATTTTCTTCAATATATAAAAGCAAAACACTGTCATCCTTATTCAACAAAATAGTCAATTGAAACAATGCTTCATGAGCTATAACACACACACACACACACACACACACACACACACACACACACACACACACACACACACACACACACACACACACACACACACACACACACACACACACACACACACAAACACACACATTTGGTTTAAAAATGTAACCAGGATTGACATAATGTTTCAAACAATATACACTGTTAAGCATTTATTAACAAAAATAATGTCTAGTCAAAGTAATAATAATTCCAATTGTGGTAATCTGCTTTTGCAGATTAGTATTTAATTTACTGTACCATTTACACAGTTTGCTGCTTTCTTTTTATTTTTTATTTGCTCTGTTAAATGCAGCCTACTACAGCAAAAAAAATAATGAAACAGGTAATTGAAAAGAATATCTCTGTGGAATAAAACAATGTACCGTAAGCGTACTTCGAATACTAATCAGAAGTATAGAAAGCACACTACCATTTTTGGTGGAGTAACTTAATACAATATACTGTTCAACAATTTGTATGCATCAAGCTACTATTCTCACTTAGCAGCATTGGAATTTTCTATAGAGTTAAAGCACTCAGTGTCAAGAGCTTTTAGTGCTTCTGTCACGGTTAAACACATGCTTTTTAGTGGCTAGTTAAAACACCATACAGTGTATACAGTGAAAAGAAAACATATGAGAACTAGCTTGTGCACGAGGGAAGGTGGGGAAGGTGGGGAAGGTGGGGAAGGTGGGGAAGGTGGGGAAGCTGTATTTTGAAATCACTCTCAGCACTGGGCTGGCTAAGACATTATTAACTAACTCATACATGTAATAATACAGTGACATCCTGTTTTGTGCTGCTTACTGATAGCATTGACATTTGTGGGGAAGGATCAAGCAAAATTAGAGAAAAATTTAACGCAAACTGAATTATTATTAATTATTATTATTATTATTATTATATCAATACATCAAAATATTTTCTCCAATTTTTACACCATGCATGTCAGCCAGATATGTGTGGTGGAAAAAGGAAGAATTAGGGAGGAAATGCTGGACACCGATTATAATGCTAAATCTGGGCTGAGTACAACTTTCTGGCTAACAATTTATGTCAGATTTACTGTAGGATTTCTATCTTTTTTTCACTTTTAACGCAAACCCAAGAAGAAAATGGAGCAGTGCATCCAAGTAAACTTTTATTTATATTGTTTTCTATTCATACCGTACCTCACCTTAGTTGAAAATAGCAGCCACTGCAAATCAACTGACCACTGGGCAATGTGGGACAATAGAAATCAGTAGGTGAGGGCTGCTTTAAACATATAGAGTAGCTGAAATCTAGGGTGGGCTAAAGGGACATCAGCTTCCCCAACACCTTGGCATCTCCTAACCATCTCAATGAAAAAAGCATACAGTGAGTATTCAATGTTTGCAGGGACCTGGGCTGAATTATAAGGCACGTCGTCATTAGAAATATATGATTAACGTAGTTTCTTTGCAATCATATTTAACATTCATATTTCTGTTGACAGTAATGAATTAAAACAGGAAAGTGTGAATTATGAAATTTTATTTTGATCTATCAATTGAGGCTTTAAAGATGCATTTTCCCTTATTCAGTTCAAACACCTCTGCAATAAATAATTTTGCTTTCCCTTTATTTATATTTATATCATACAGTACAGATGTTGTGCCTATTACTGTGTACCCTGCCATACAATAACGTGCTTACTGCATCGCCAGGCTGGCATTTAAAACCCCCCACCCAAAACATATAACTATTTTGGAATAGTATACACAATTTTCATGGCTGTAAATGCTGACAGAGTTCTTATTGAGAAATGTAACATAGAGTTAATGTAGCATTATGGTTTGGCCTGATGTAAGTTATTTATAATGCTAACCCAAGCTCAAGTCCAACTGGAATGCTACAATAATTCTGAATAGTGTCATTTTTATAGGGACTCTGTAAGCATTCACATGTACATAATCCCTGTTCCTGAATTGAAGTTATGGAATTATTTTCGTAAATTGAGTCATTTTAGTGGCAAGAAAAATAATAAGGAATAAATGCTTTAAGTGAAGTGGGCTGGTGTGATTTATCTTTGTAAAAAGCTATTAATTGCCAAGAACTGCGCTATAGAGGGAACAATAAGATCTACATCTCTACTACATTGTAACATTATCTAGCAATTGTATTTTTACCTATATTGAAGAAAATTGTGGGCACTCTTAACAATGACATCCATTGTACATTATGTATAAATTGCAGGTCATTGCAATTCTGTAATTACTACAGTACTTACAGTAACTACATTTTCTTAGCCATGACGTTTTTCTTCTAACTGATATTGTTTTTTTAACAGTTTTTTTCCCAGTTGAGCTGAACCACTTTATTTTGTTGCACTTCAGTGAAAAATCCCAGAGGTACAAAATGGGTTAAATTAAAATCTTAATATCTCAGGAAGCTCGTGGCTCCCTGAATTAAGAATAAAGGTGTTCAGCTTGGGGAACTCTGCAATTCAAAACAAGTTAAAACTAAATTAATAAAGAGAATTGCATATTTATGTGCAATTTACATTGTGATATTGTGTTATATTGCTGACTGTTTTACCACTATTTTATTGCAATTCCAATATACAATATACTGTATTGCTAAGTTGTACTGTATCTTGAACCATTTGTTAGAAAATAAGTTTTGTAAATTAGGTTTTCATCTACAAGGTAGAAAAAACATTGAATTGACTCCTTTTTTAAGATAAGGTATTCCGTTTTTAATAAAATGAATTTATTAACATTTATTTGCATTAACATTCATGTATGTTTTTATATTTATTTGTTTTTATTTAATCATTTGTTCTTTTTTCTTTTATTCATATACAGGTTTCAGCATGATTTGTTTACATAGTATATTATTCATGTTGTTAGAGGTCTTATTCCTGTATTTTTTCATAGGGGTGAGTGCAATGATTAATTTATTCTTGCACACATCCCCCCCACATGAGTTGCTATACACCCTGTTGCCTAGTAACCTTATTTCAAGGTGTTTCAATCAGCATAGCAATTAGGCAAAGTAAGGGAGTTTCTCTGAGGGGGCTGGTTTCTTCAATCAGTTGCCGCCTATATATACGCGCGGATGACACTGTACGTGACCTCCTGACGAAGTACTTGGTACGGAACGCGTAGAGGTCACGACAGGTCATCCTGCGCGTGTATGCTGGTAAGCTGAGACGGAGCCTGCAGGAGACAGCAGCGGTTTTATCCATCTCTGCGGTGCTGAGATCCGGATCCTGTGCAGCCACCGCGAGTCTGCTGACTGTCTCAGTGTGAGTGTCCGTTTCCCCTTGCCAGTGCCCAACCCTATGGCGGTTTTTATATAAATCTGTTGATAGGTTTTTTTCATGTTTGTTTTTTTCTTTCATGTTTTTTATATAAATTTTACTGTATTTGTATACTGTGCAGCTTAGGGTTTAGTCACCATTAGGTGTCTCCTTGGTAGTACTTAGCCGTTCAGCTGCACAGCTGTTCTGAGGTGGGGTTGGATCCCCTCAGTTTTTGTGTATTTTTAATAAATTACCATCCACTAATCCCTGGTGCGCATTTGTGCATTTTTTATTATCTAGGTTTTCATCTACAATTCAGAGCAGCCCCATTAGTGCATCCTTGTTAGCAGTGACTTACTGTAGATCTGCTCCAAAGCAGGTAAACTGTGAATAACTTATTCGCTATGTTTTGCCATAAAACTAAAATTCCCAACAGTAACATATTGTAGTAGTCCAAAAAAATAATCAGGCGCCTAAAACTAATTTGAAAGTATACAGTGAAAAAACCTGACCATATATAATTTCTAGTCCTGTAGAACTAGGGGTCTTCCGGTGAGTCTTGATAGTTGTCTCACAATATGTGGGGGGAAAAAAACAATCATAGTGTATAACTATAAAAAAAACTGCTGATAAGACAAACAGAACAAACACAACATACACACATAAAACACAAAACAGACCAACACTAAACTACACAACACCTAGTGATGAGCCAAAAATGACTAATTTAATAAAATACACTTTAAAATAAATTGCAACATACACAGGGAGTGTGGCGGGCAAAAATTGAAATCCTATTTACAACAAGCAGGATTCAAAAAGCATGCTTGATAGTTCCTTTCCCAAGAAACAATGTCCATACCGGGAGACTTGTTGTTCTTTCCCCAGATAGCTGGTCCCGCCGCCGCTTGTACCACCACTCTGGTTAGTCCCCGTTGATAACACTGCCTGGGTTAGGCTTCACAACTCTGCTTGCATGCAGTCATCCCGTGTACCGACTATACATGCTTCCCTAGTTGAGAGCGCACATGCGGAAGTGTATCTCACTTGTCGCTATGCTCCGCACTGTCCGTCCTGCTCTCAACAGATTATGCAGTTTCTGCAGATGTCTGGATTCGCCAAAAATTCCACAACCCTACGCGTTTCGTGAAAAAGTTCACTTCCTCAGGGGAATCATATTGTAGTAGTGATAGCATTGACTAGTATTGGCTAGTTTATTGAGTAACAATTTATAGCAGCATTTACATTAAAGGTGAAAGTTGTAATCATATAGAAAGCATTAGAGAGCATTTCTCTTAAAATACAAAAAAATATATAATCTTTGAAGTTTCTGTAGACATTTTGTAACAGAAAAATGTAAATGCTTTGAAAAAGGATGCTCTGGATACTTTAATCTCCTAATACTATCCAAAGTCCTAATACTATCCAAGTGTCCACTCCCAATTAACCAATCCCTATAACTATCCAAACTCCTAATACTATCCAAGTGTCCACTCCCAATTAACCAATCCCTATAACAAGAAAAATTTCCTCTGCCAAATCCCACCCGGCTTTTGCCCAAACCACTCCGTGGTAACTACTCTCCTAGAAGTTTGCAATGAGATTCAGGGGCCTATTCACAAAGTGGTGATTATTGGTTTAATGGGAGATAAATGCCATTATAACGTGATACTGCCTGATCTGCTATTCACAAAGCAGTGACAACACTGTAGTATCGCGCTATAATGGCTTTATAATGCCCATTAACAGCCAGAGGCAAAAAAGTCATCCGATAGGCCAAAAAAAGCCAAAAGCTCTTTTCTTTGCCAGTAATAGCTATTCACAAAGCAGTGATAAGCTTAACGGCCTATAATATCTCTCAATATTTTAGCACCAGCTGGTTATAACAGGGACTTCTCCCTGTTAAGAAACTTGCCTCTAATCCAGCAGTGTGCTGGTTAATTGCACACCAGCAATCAGCCAGACTCCACCTGGCTGATTACAACTATAGAAAAGCCTGTTCCCGGAAACAGGAAGAGGATTCCTGAGCTCACAATTGGAGCTGACATAGGAAGGACAGACCAGAGAGTTCCCTAATCCACAACTGGGCTGACCTGGGGAACAAACAGATATCTTGAGCTGCAAAGAGACTGCAGGCTGACATCAAGACAAAGGGGACAAGATTTGTAAACCTAGATCCTGATATTGCTATAGCACACAAGGGTGCGGACCCAGGAGAGCAGAGAGGCCTTCCACTACAGCTACAAGATACAGATAAGACTTTCTTATGAGACTGTTATATATCTATTTGGGCTGGTAATTAGCTTAGCTAACCACCCATTTAGAGACGGCTGGACTACATGTGTAGATATTCTCCAAAGCGGAGTAGGTTTTTCTTTGGCTTATTTTGAATGTTTTGCTGTGTTAAAGGGACAGGCGCAATAAAGCCTAATTTTAGTTTCCCTTTAAACGGTCTCCATTGCGTACCTCTGCACACGTCTCTTACATATGGTGTCAGAAGTTGGGATGAGAGGTGGCCCTTGAAGTGCAAAGGCCTCGGAGACTGCCTGTGAACATTCTTGTGCTTTTGAATGCATAGTTCCTGCAACAGTCTGAGCAACAAAACAAAGAATCACATGCAGCAGTGACCAGAATTAAAGGGCTACACATCCCGGCAGGAAAACTACACTGCACTGAAGAAAGCCACAATACCACAGTTGAACTGGGAGGACTACGACAGACGGTGACCCACACAAGGGGCTGATGCTGTGACCAGAATCTACCCCACCACAGGTGAAAGAAAAAAAAACTTGGAAATTTAAAATGGCCGCCCAGCAGATGTCAAATACAGACTGCTAGAATGGGGAAGAAAATGTGTTCCTGGTGTAAAGAGCCCAGCCACATGAAGCAGTGTCCATTCAGGCTTTATTCAGACGATGAGGATGGCCCCTACGTGGTCACAGAAAAAGGGCAGCAGCCAGAGGAATATTTTTTTCAACGAGCCAAGGAACTGCAGCAGCAAGCAATGCGCTGTGGACCCAAGGAAGGTACAGAAGTTTTACTTAGCAAGTGACCATCCAGTATCACTGAGGAGAAAGAATACGTGCACAGTACTGCTGATGTTTACCAAAGTAAAGAAAAAGAAAAAGTCTATAGAGACACCTGTGAGAGCTACGAACTCTTCAAGCAAAGTTTGGCCACCTGTATGACTACCACAATTTGGGGTTCTATCAAATAAAGTGACAACAGCTGCAATAGCGCCTCCTGAGGTCAGGAAGGAAAATACACCTGATAGCCCCAAAATGGAGGACAAGATGTGGCATTCCTGTAAGAACCCTACTCCACGGAAGAGTGGCTCTTCTAGTCCGATAAGGATGAAGACATCTTTTATGGGGAACCCGAACAGAGTCACACCCAGAAAACACCCCAAGAATGGTGGAGGTGCCTAAACTCGGTACACACTGAACAAACAGTTCTCTATTACCCCAAACATTCCTGCCAGTTAACGCAAGAAAAGCCTGGCAGATACAGCAAAGCTTCTGAAGTTTCAAATAAAGATGGAGACCTCAGTATCATTTATGGGACAGGGTCGTCCAAAACATAAAGGTAGAAAAAGAAAAAGAAAAGTGGTTCTTCACTTACCGTGGAAGGAACAGACACATCTGCAGATCCCGTGGAGAAAAAGGGGTCCGAGATGCCCTGCAGCCTAGATAAAATGTAGAATTCATCTCGAGGATGACAGAATATCCAGAGGGCCGAAGGCAGAAGTCGTGTACCCCAAATAAGTGTCTGTCCAATGCTAATAGTGAGAAACCCTCAACCAACCAAACCAGGGAAGCGGAGCCGGAACCAATGAGTGACAATCCCTTCACCAGCCCTTAAGATGCACTGCAAGCTGCCAGGCATAACTGTGATCTGGTCCATGAAGAATTGGAAATGGAGAGAGAAAATAATGCTACAGAAGACTGTGCTCGCAATTTACTCTGCGGCCAGGACTGAATTGGAGGATCTCAGGACTGAGCTAGCTACTGCAAACACTACTAATGCCACCATGGTGGAAAAGCAGAGTCAATCTGATAGAATGATTGCTAATCTGAAGCAGAAGTATGAGGGGGCTCTGATGGAGATTACAGTCTTTTAGCAAGAGGTTTGCAAGTGCCATAGAGAGGTGGAAGTCTCTCAGAATGAGGTTCACACTCTCTGCATAGAACTGAATGACTCACACCAGGAGGTCAATAGTCTCCGGAGAGAGGTGGACATATCCCAGAAGGAGGTTCATACTCTACGCATAGCACTGGATGCCTCACGCCAAGAGATCAGCAGTTGCCGCACAGAACGTGAAGTCTCTAGAAAGGAACTTCACAGTCTCTCTGAGGAGCTGGACATCTCTCAAAAAACTATCTGCAGTCTTAATATGGATCTCAAAGTCGCTCAGAAGGAACTTCAGACCCTCAACCTAGAGATGGAAGTCTCACGCCAGGAGACTGGGAGTCTCAAAGCAGAAGTGCGTAAATGGAAGGTGGACTACAAGGACTACTCTGAATATAACAGAGACTGCAAAAAGAGAAAATTTAAGACTGAAAGAAGAAAATTCTGATTTGACAGACAACGTTAATGAAAAGAATGAAAAGCTGCACGGGTTTGAAAAAATAAAGAAACTTTTGGAAGATGAGAAGTTTGAAGCAGAGCACCGACTGCAGAACCAACTGCAAGGTCTGCATACACACCTCCAGAATGCCAAGGAGAAGCAGCGAACTCTGAAGGAAGAAAATCTGCAGGCTGCTAAAGAAGTACAAGTGCTGCAAAAACGTCTGATTACCCAGTGTGTCCCCGCAAAGCAGCATGAAAAACTGAAGGCTACCCTGAGCATCAACAAAGCATCGCCAAGCTTAGAGGCCAGGTGACTCGGTGCAAGAGGGAGCACAAGAAGGTCCAGAAACTGAGACAAGTAGTTGTGGCCGGAGCAAAGAAATTCACAGTGCTTCACAAAATAATGAAGGAGTCATGGAAGCAAGCTCAGAGAAAGCACAGGGAAGAGATAAAGACCCTGAGAAGAGAATTGCAGGATGCAATCAAGAAACAGCTGATGAGTTAAACTTGCAGAAAAGCCAATAAGTAGAAGAGCTTGAAAGACTGAGAAATTAGATTACAGTACTACAGGAAAAGGAATTGACCCTGCCCAAGCATTTGTATCCCACAGCAACTAAAACCCATGAAGACAAGGGTACAGTGAGAGCTGGGAACACTGCTCACCGGAAAAACAAGATTGCAAAGTTTGAACCGCCTAAACAAGCACTAGCTAAACCTTCAGCCACCCAACAGGCAACAAAAAAAGGTATACGTGCAGAATCAAAACCAGAAGAATCTTTAGCTGATGAAGCTGAAAATATAGGATGTTCTCTGGAAGTGGATGTGGAATTGCAACTCAATCCAAAGAAGCTGAACTGGCAACTCCATTGAGTGGAAAAGGTGCAGAAAGACAGTTTCAAGAGCGGAAAACTCAAACGGCTATTCTTAATCGCTCAGCAACAGTCGCCATACAGTCTGCCTACAAAAAGAGGAGCGCCCGACGCATGGGAAATCTCATGACCATGTGCCCAGTAAAAAGACTATACTTGGAAAAAGTCCTCCTCGAACGACTGAGGAGTTCAGATCTCAAGTACCTTTGGGAGAAGACATGAATAAACTGGCGAAAGGGCTCCAATCCCTGCAGGACTGAGGGTTCTCTTTCTCCATCCACTCTCGTGGACAAAAATACACTCGCCTAGATGGGTGAAAAGAGGCCCCTATATAACTAGCACTCATAAAGTGATGATAATAATTGATAAAACTTACATTTTATTAGTATTTAAAAATAAAAAAGTGGGGTAAACAAACATACACAAACAAACAATGTATAGAGCAACAAGTAGAATGATTAAAAAAGTATTAAACAACTCCAAATGTGGTCTCCACCGGAACCCCGATGGTGGTACCAATATCAGCAAAACAAGAAAAAACACAAAAGCGCACCAAGATGAGAGATAGATATTGTATTAGCAACAAATAATAAAATTAGTAACTTACATATAAAATTTCTTTAATAATCCCCGATTCTGGTGTCTATCACAGGAGTAGGGCATCACATAGGAAGTATGAAGGGTAATCTCAGTTCTGAGAGATCAGACCCGCGCGCTGGGGCTGTCTCTGTTCACTCTCCTGTCCTCCACGTGTGGTAGCGTGGTGCAGAGTGTAGCACACATGTGCAGGAACCGGGGCCTTCAATAGGTGTCCTTAGGATGCCTGTCCGTTTTTGATAGCATAGAAACGATCGGAAATAAGCAGGAATGGTACACTTGAGTGTGTACTGGTGGTGGGTAGTAAAACCGCCAGCCACAACAGTCGCGACGCGTTTCGTTTAACAAAGTAAACTTCTTCAGGCGATATCTGGGACACCTGTTTAGGGGTCCTTTATATGTCTAATTCTGTGCGTCATTGGTTAATACCTAATGGCTGCATGGCCAATCAGGCTCATATACTGATAGGGGCGGGCCACAATAGGAAGACCTCCCTGTTAGTGCATTTAATCCAGTAATGAATTACACTAATTGAGTATATATATAAGTGTAAATAGAAAGGTAAACAGACCTTAAAGGGGAGCCAAAATCATGTGTCCCAAATAGTCAAGTGCAATAAAATATGCATAGTAGTAGCATAAAAAACAAAGTATATGTGCATACTGGATAACAACATTAATAACATTAAATGACATATAAATAACTTTTAAAATATGGGAAATAGAACAAATGGAAAGGTGGGTGGGGGGAGGGGAAGAATTGAAGAAAAAGTGGGAAAAAAAAAAAAAGGAGGTAGAAAAAAAAAAAAAAAAAAAAAAGGGCTTATAAAATGAATAAAAACCACTGTAATGATAAAGTAGCTAAAAAAATCAGATAAAAAACAGATAAAAAAGGGTATTAGACCAATGTTTGTATCAAATTGCAGTATGCATGGTTTCACCTCAAAAAAGGGGTTAATTCCACATAGTCGTTCAAGCCCCCCGGGTACTTGGATTGGAGGGTAAATATCCAGAATTGCTCCCTTTTTGCAATCTGAAGATCTATGTTACCAGCCCGTACATTAGTTGTTATATGTTCGATGCCCATATATTTAACCCCTATAGTGCTACACTGATGGACATCCTTAAAGTGTGACAACAGATGTGTCAATGGTTTATTAGATGCCAGTAGCTTGGGAATATTAGTGATATTTCTGAGGTGCTCCATCACTCTAATTTTGAGCTGACGTTTAGTACGGCCCACATACTGTAAACCACATCCACATTGCAGGATATAAATGACATGAGTGGTTACGCAATCGATGTAGCTATTAATTTCATATCTAATATCTGTCGCTTTAGATTTAAAGTAATCCTGAGTAAGCATTCGTGGACAGATTTTGCACCTATTGCATCTGTGGTTACCTTTAATGCCTAACATCTCCCTAAGATCTTTCTTTTTGTTTGAATCACTGCCTTTGAGGAGACTAGGGGCCAAGATACTTTTTAGATTGTCGGATTTTGTGAACACAATCATTGGTCTTTCTGGTAAAGTTTTTGCCAAGATTGGATCCATCTGCAAAATGTACCAGTATTTGTTCAAAATATATTTGATCTTTCTATGAGAACTATTAAATTTTGTTACGAAATATGGTGCATGTTTCTCATTCTTCCTTTTATTATTTTTATGGTCTGTTCCACTGGAATCTAAAGTGGGCAATGTGATAAGAGAGCCATTAGTCACTGGATTCTCCAATGGTTGAACTAGTGTCTTTCCAGTGGAAACACACTTTTGTTTACCATTGGGTTTACTATTCTTAGGTTGAATCAGTTTCTTCCTATTAATGTTTAATGCTCTTTTGTAGGCTCTATCTATAAGAGTCACATCATAGCCCCTTTGAAAGAAACGCTCAAAGAGTATTTGAGATTGTACCTTGAACGTTTCTATATCAGCACAGTTACGCCTAATGCGCAAAAACTGGCTGAATGGGATGTTATTAATGCATCTCCTTTCATGTCCACTTTCTGGGTGTAGAAAGGAGTTAACATTAGTGTTCTTAAAATGGGTTTTCGTGTGTAACTCGTTGTTGCTAAAGGAAATTTCTAAGTCCAAGAAGATGATCTTACTTGGACTTATTTCACTGGTAAAAGTGAGATTGAACAAATTATCATTCAACCTTGCAACGAAGCTATCAAATGAGGTGTCATCACCGTCCCAGATAACAATCACATCATCGATGTATCTGCGCCACATAATCAACTGCGGCGCAGATACATCAATGCCCCATATGTTGGCCGATTCCCACCATCCCATATACAAATTTGCGAAAGATGGTGCAAAACGTGTCCCCATTGCAGTGCCACACAATTGTAAATAAAACTCGTGTTCAAAAAGAAAATAATTGTGTTTCAATATAAATTCAATTGAACTGTGAATAAACCTACGTTGGAGAAAAGGTAAAATGCCGTGTAGTGCCAAAAAGTGATCAATAGCATCCAAACCCCCTTCATGTGGAATAGAAGTGTAGAGTGATGGAACATCAAGAGTGGCTAGATGATAAGAAGATTTCCATGTGAAATCTGAAAGAATAGTGAGAAGTGAAGTGGTGTCTAGTAGATGGGAAGGTAATAGTGGTACTAAAGGTTGAAGAAAAGAATCTACATAAGAAGAAAGGTTAACAGTGAGGGAATTAATACCTGAAATAATGGGTCGCCCAGGTGGATTCGTGAGTGATTTGTGAATCTTGGGCAAATGGTACATTATAGGGATGGTGGGAGCTGAGCAGCATAAGAATTCAAACTCTTTTTTGTTAAGTACGCCTGATGTTAAGGCGGATTCCAAATGTACATTTAGTTCTAGTTTGAATGCAGCTGTGGGGTCTCTAGGTAACTTACAATAGGACAGTGAATCAGACAGTAGTCTGACAGCTTCGCTGCAATAGTCTACTCTGTCTTGGAGTACTATACCTCCACCCTTGTCTGCTTCACGTATAATTATATTAGGGTTTAATTGTAGCGTTTTTAGCGCATGTCTTTCCTGTGCAGTTAAATTGGAGTTCTTATTCATAAGAAAACCTTTCCCTAGTCCCAGAGTTTGAAATTCCCTTTCGACCAATTTATTGAATATATCAATATGATGTCCCCTAGAATGATAAGGGTGAAAAACAGAATTGGGTTTGAATAATGAATGTTGTATAGATATACTTTCGTTGGTATTGGTAATGCCCTCATCCATAAGTGACATCAAGTCCACTAGTTGTGTCTGTTCACTTGTAGACAATTTCTGTACAAAAGGATTGATGGTATCAGGGGTGGTTTGATAACCCCTTTGATCCGAAATAAAGTGTCTACTTAGAGTTAACTTGCGATTAAATTTCTGCAAATCAATGTAAAGATCAAAATTGTTAACTCTACGTGTAGGGGCAAATGAAAGGCCTTTGCCTAAAACATTCATTAATGTATGGTCTATACGGGAATTAGATAAGTTAAAGATGCCCTTAGATCTCAATGTTGGGTCATCTGGGTAAGTTTGAGAGGGGAGTGTTGTTTTTCCTCCCTTTGTCCTAATTCCCCTATGCCCTCTCCTGAATCCTGTCTTTTCCTTGTGATTTTTTGGGGGGCTCCCAATAGAGGCGGATGGTTGGAGTCCCAAGTTGATATTGATTTTCTCATTTTTTCCAACCTGTTTAAAAAATCCTCATTCTCTATTCCCTCATTTGAATCCTTCAAAACTTCATACTTGTTTTGCAACGGTATGGCATGTGAGATATGTGCATGTTTCTCCCTAAAATTGGTATGTTTTTTAGGGGCACTAGTATCTCTCCTATTTTGCGGAGTATGTGATTTATTGCTATACCTCCTATTTTGTTTGGCATAATGAGGGTTAGATTGTTGTGGTCTATGTGTGTGGTTCACCTGTGCGGAGTGATCCATAGTTTCATTCCTCTGGTATTTGGATGGCCGTCTAGTATGTTTTTCATGGGTGGGTCTCGCATAGAAATTAGGGTCCCTTGGTGTCCTTGGGATAGAAACATTAGTTTTTGGGTTAGTATGTTGGGTTTGTAAGGGTCCTTTAGTTTGGTTAAAGGCTGTGACATTAGATGGATTAGTGTCACGTATAGCAGGGTCCACGTCTGCAGTTATTTCCTTTCCTGTATCCCAACATCGCTGAATGTTAAGTGCATAGTCCCTCTTATCTCTAAGGAATTTTTTGTTTTTATTGATCAAAATCTGATTTTCTGATCTCCTTAGTTTGACATTCATTTCTTTAGTCAATTGGGGTAGTTTGTCAAGGCAGGGGATCTCCAAGATTTCATTCTTAGCTTGTGTTATTTTACCATCTATTTCAATGATTTCTTTCTTTCTCTCTAGAATTAACAACCGCATTAGCTCCAGTGAGCAATGGTCTTGGATCCTTTCCCATTCCTTGACAAACTCAGGACTATCTGTGTTATATGTGGAGGGTTTAAGGACTCTAAGTCCCCTTGGTATGCGACCCACCCTTATGTACTCCTCTAATGTGGCCATTTCTAGCCATGACTTAGTTTCTTTTTCCAAAAGTTTATGTAATTCATTCATTAGGGAAGTTAAACATGGTGTTGCCACCTCTTCTATTGGTATATCTGAGAATATCTTACTAAACAGCTCTGGTTTGTTAAACCTGTTTTTAAGACAATCCAGAAATTGGCTGGTGTTTGATTCAGCCATAATACGTCCGTATAGGGATGGTGACAGGGGTGGGGAAGACAGAGAGAGTGGAGGTGGAGGTAGGAGGGGAGAGGGAAAAAAGGAAAAAGAGGTAGGGACAATGGGAGGGGGGGGAAAGGGAATGGGTAGGAGGGGAGGGCGAAACATGTTAAAAAACTATTAAATACAGTACAATAATATAACAATAACAAGTAATGCACAAAGAAAACCAATTAAAACAAGAATATGTAAAATTGGAAAAAATTATTAAAGAGACTTAAAGTTGCTGCGTAAACTGGATGGGAAAAAGGAATGTAGTGACTGGGTGACTCAACACGTGAGTCACACAGATTACCAGTAATGAAAAGTTCAGTCCACGCTCTGGCTCTTTAAACTTGGAGTGTTGGTCCCTCTCAGTTCTTTTGCTGCTTCTGTGTTTATGAGGTGTCTCCCCCACCTCCAAATGTGGTCTCCACCGGAACCCCGATGGTGGTACCAATATCAGCAAAACAAGAAAAAACACAAAAGCGCACCAAGATGAGAGATAGATATTGTATTAGCAACAAATAATAAAATTAGTAACTTACATATAAAATTTCTTTAATAATCCCCGATTCTGGTGTCTATCACAGGAGTAGGGCATCACATAGGAAGTATGAAGGGTAATCTCAGTTCTGAGAGATCAGACCCGCGCGCTGGGACTGTCTCTGTTCACTCTCCTGTCCTCCACGTGTGGTAGCGTGGTGCAGAGTGTAGCACACATGTGCAGGAACCGGGGCCTTCAATAGGTGTCCTTAGGATGCCTGTCCGTTTTTGATAGCATAGAAACGATCGGAAATAAGCAGGAACGGTACACTTGAGTGTGTACTGGTGGTGGGTAGTAAAACCGCCAGCCACAACAGTCGCAACGCGTTTCGTTTAACAAAGTAAACTTCTTCAGGCGATATTGCTAATACAATATACAATATACAATATTATTTGTTGCTAATACAATATCTATCTCTCATCTTGGTGCGCTTTTGTGTTTTTTCTTGTTAAACAGCAATCCAACCTGGTTGGACCCCCCGAAAGGTTTTTTCAATTGTAAATACTGTACTGCCTGCAAATATAGCTCTAACATTATTGATAGCTTTCATTCTAATACTACACAAAAAAGCTACAAAATAAAACAACATTTAAATTGTAGGTCCAATTTTGTAATCTATTTACTAGAATGTGAATGTGGTCTACAATATATTGGGAAAACTATAAGATCTTTAAAAACCCGTATATTGGAACACATAGGAAACATAAAAAGAAAATTGACCACACACAGTGTTTCAAATCATTTTTATTTATCACACAATTCAGATCCTAAAGGGTTAAAATTTAAAGCCATCGAACAGGTTATGCCTCACTGGAGAGGGGGTAATAGAGATAAAGCACTGATAAAAAGAGAATCATATTGGATGTTCGAACTAAAAACCATGTCTCCTGCTGGTCTGAATTTGGAATTTGATTTGAAACCTTTTCTATAATGTTACTTATGCCCTGTTTCTTGTTTCCACAATAGATTTCATCTATTCCTATGAATCAACTATGCTTTATAATTAGCTAGTTTCCCTGTTCTGACTCATATTGTTTTACTTACTGCCTATTTATTTCATATATACCTGTTTTTATGTTTATATTTTTATAATGTTTATTTAAACATTTTTTATATCTATGCATTAGCATTTTTAAAGATACATTTCTGCATTAAATTTTCAACATTGATTGATTGTATTATTTTTTGGACCTCTGCATATGTAAGATGTAGAGGGATTAATTACATGTCTCTTTCTATCTCATGTGTATCCACTCAGTATAATCGTTAACCCAATTAAAATCTAGTTAGCCATTCACCAATGGGAACTAAGTTAGGGGTATATATGCATCCCACACCCATCACAAAGTCACTCCTGATGAAATCGATGAGATGAAACGCGTAGAGTGACGTCTGTACTACTGGCCGGAACCCCTAGAAGCCGATGACATCACTTCCTGTGCAGTTGGAACGCAAACCAGTGACACGCACGCCACGGAAGGAGGGGAACCAGATACACCATCTATCCGGCTGCTGAGATCCACTGCGTGTGATCGAAATGCTTTTAAACTTTTGAAATCATGTGAGTGTAATACCTTTCACTTACCTTTTATAAATTTTTGGTATACAGTCTGCGCTATGTCCAGTCTTCTTTTCTAAGGTCTCTTGGATTCTATATGGGGCTGAGATTGATTTCCTGAATACAGTGTGACATCCATACTCTGGGAAAGATACCTTTACGTGCCTTTAACCTTCTCACACTTGTGAGTACATCTGCATTAGATCAGCCAATTTATTTAATTTGTCACAGCAATATTGCACTATCTATATACATTTTTGTTTTCACATATCCCTGCGCTTCCCGGAGATTCATCCCTACTTCTCAACACGAGGACTGACAGAGCAATCCTCACCGGGTCATAGCAGCACCTGTTTTATGTGTTTGCATAAGTATCACCTTTTGATTATTATTATCACTACGATTATACAGTATGTATAGCTAGTATTTATATATAGAGCGCCACTATTAGATAAGTTTCCTTTTTCACTGAGACACTGACACCCTGACTCTGCACTGAGACACTGACCCTGTACTGAGACACTGACACACTGACCCTGTACTGAGACACTGACAAACTGACCCTGCACTGAGACACTGCCACACTGACCCTGTACTGACACACTGACACACTGACCCTGCATTGAGACACTGACACACTGACCCTGCACTGAGACACTGACACACTGACCTTGCACCGAGACACTGACACACTGACCCTGCACTGAGACACTGACACACTGACCCTGCACTGAGACACTGACACACTGACCTTGCACCGAGACACTGACACACTGACCCTGCACTGAGACACTGACACACTGACCCTGCACTGAGACACTGACACTGTACAGAGACTGAGACACTGACACCAGGTCTGAGGAGCAGCTGCAGGGGGGGGGGGGGTGGTGTCCTACCTTTCACTGCGGACCTTGGTTCGGGGGTGAAGCCATCTTGGTTGGGGAGGGGGTGGAAGCCACCTCACTTCCGGTCCTCACTGCTGAGGCTCCGCTGTCACTAACCCCGCCCCCACCCTCTGCAGCAGCAGCCAGACCAGCCTCTGCTCTCCTCCCTGCCACACTGACCCTGCAATGAGACACGGACACTGAGATACTGACCCTGTACTGAGACACTGAGCCTGCACTGAGACACTGACACACTGACCCTGTTCTGACACACTGACCCAGTTCTGACACACTGACCCTGTATTGAGACACTGATCCTGCACTGAGACACTGATACACTGACCCTGTTCTGACACACTGACCCTGCACTGAGAAACTAACACACTGACCCTGCACTGAGACACTGACCCTGCACTGAGACACTGAGACACTGACCCTGCACTGAGACACTGAGACACTGACCCTGCACTGAGACACTGACCCTGCACTGAGACACTGACCTTGCACTGACACACTGACCCTGTGCTGAGACACTAACACACTGACCATGCACTGACACAATGACACACTGACCCTGCACTGAGACACTGACCCTGCACTGAGACACAGCTACACTGACCCTGGACGGAGACACTGACACACTGACCCTGCACGTAGACACGGATCCTGCACGGAGACACTGACACACTGACACACTGACCCTGCACTGAGACACTGACACACTGACCCTGCACTGAGACACTGAGACACTGACACCAGCTCTGAGTAGCAGCTGCAGGGGGGGGGGGGGTGTCCTACCTTTCACTGTGGAGCTTGGTTGGGAGGGGAAGCCATCTTGGTTGGTGGGGGTTCTCACTGCTGAGGCTCCGCTTTCACTAACCCCGCCCCCACCCTCTGCAGCAGCAGCCAGACCGGCCTCTGCTCTCCTCCCTGCCACACTGACCCTGCAATGAGACACGGACACTGAGATACTGACCCTGTATTGAGACACTGATCCTGCACTGAGACACTGATACACTGACCCTGTTCTGACACACTGACCCTGCACTGAGACACTAACACACTGACCCTGCACTGAGACACTGACCCTGCACTGAGACACTGAGACACTGACCCTGCACTGAGACACTGACACACTGACCCTGCACTGAGACACTGACCCTGCACTGAGACACTGACCCTGCACTGAGACACTGACCTTGCACTGACACACTGACCCTGTGCTGAGACACTAACACACTGACCATGCACTGACACAATGACACACTGACCCTGCACTGAGACACTGACCCTGCACTGAGACACAGCTACACTGACCCTGGACGGAGACACTGACACACTGACCCTGCACGTAGACACGGATCCTGCACGGAGACACTGACACACTGACACACTGACCCTGTACTGAGACACTGACCATGTACTGAGACACTGACCCTGTACTGAGACACTGACCCTGCACTGAGACACTGACACACTGACGCTGCACTGAGACACTGACACACTGACCCTGCACTGACACAATGACACACTGACCCTGCACTGAGACACTGACCCTGCACTGAGACACAGCTACACTGACCCTGGACGGAGACACTGACACACTGACCCTGCACGTAGACACGGATCCTGCACGGAGACACTGACACACTGACACACTGACCCTGTACTGAGACACTGACCATGTACTGAGACACTGACCCTGTACTGAGACACTGACCCTGCACTGAGACACTGACACACTGATGCTGCACTGAGACACTGACACACTGACCCTGCACTGAGACACTGACACACTGACCCTGCACTGAGACACTGACCGTGCACTGAGATACTGACCCTGCACTGAGACACTGACACACTGACCCTGCACTGAGACACTGATCCTGTACTGAGACACTGACCTTGCACTGAGACACTGACACACTGAATAAAACAGATAATGCGCTCATTAGTGGTATATAGAGGTTAAGTGATATTGTGAACAAAGTAATATACAACCTTTATAGGGAGGTTTTATGCTGCAGTTTCTAGGGGATGGCTCAGCTGTCCAACTAATACAGAAAAAAGAGAAAAACAGCGCAAAAAAACCTCATGGTGTAGTATTTAAAGAATATTTCTAAGATAAAAAAGGTGATTATTGCACGTACATCAAGAAAAAGCATATATCAACAGGACATGTTTTGGACATGTTACCACTCTTGAAAACTGCTCCGTGTGGTCTCACTGTCTCTCTGGGTGGTCCTCTTATCCTCAGTAGCCGTCCCAACGAGGGGTGCACACCTCGTTAGGGATTCGCCCCACAGTGTGAGTCTGCTCAAAAGCGTTAGTCTCTGATGTCCAGCGGGTCACTCGGCGGGAAGTTCAAACCTCTGTGAGGGATCTCCCATCAGCTGTGATCGTGGCAAACGCTATGCTCAC
>NW_027455221.1:0-41831 GCF_040206685.1 Ascaphus truei
CTACTGGGTGCACAGTAATGTACTAACTGGGTCATCTAACCACCCCTCCAAACCCCGGCCTCCAAACCCATTACTGGCTGCACAGTGACTTACCAACTGCTTCATCTAACAACCCCTCCAAACCCCGGGCCCCCAAACCCATTACTGGATGCACAGTGACGTACTAACTGGTTCATCTAACTACCCCTCCAAACCCCAGGCCTCCAAACCAATTACTGGCTGCACAGTGACGTACCAACTGGTTCATCTAACCACCCCTCCAAACCCCGGCCCTCCAAACCCATTACTGGCTGCACAGTGACGTACCAACTGGTTCATCTAACCACCCCTCCAAACCCCGGGCCTCCAAACCCATTACTGGCTGCACAGTGACGTACCAACTGGTTCATCTAACCACCCCTCCAAACCCCGGGCCCCCAAACCCATTACTGGCTGCACAGTGACGTACCAACTGGTTCATCTAACCACCCCTCCAAACCCCGGGCCTCCAAACCCATTACCGGCTGCACAGTAACGTACCAACTGGTTCATCTAACCACCCCTCCAAACCCCAGGTCTCCAAACCCATTACTGGGTGCACAGTAATGTACTAACTGGGTCATCTAACCACCCCTCCAAACCCCGGGCCTCCAAACCCATTACTGGCTGCACAGTGACGTACCAACTGGTTCATCTAACCACCCCTCCAAACCCCGGGCCTCCAAACCCATTACTGGGTGCACAGTGACGTACCAACTGGTTCATCTAACCACCCCTCCAAACCCTGGGCCCCCAAACCCATTACTGGCTGCACAGTGACGTACCAACTGGTTCATCTAACCACCCCTCCAAACCCCGGGCCTCCAAACCCATTACTGGCTGCACAGTGACGTACCAACTGGTTCATCTAACCACCCCTCCAAACCCCGGGCCTCCAAACCCATTACTGGCTGCACAGTGACGTACCAACTGGTTCATCTAACCACCCCTCCAAACCCCGGGCCTCCAAACCCATTACTGGCTGCACAGTGACGTACCAACTGGTTCATCTAACCACCCCTCCAAACCCCGGGCCTCCAAACCCATTACCGGCTGCACAGTAACGTACCAACTGGTTCATCTAACCACCCCTCCAAACCCCGGGTCTCCAAACCCATTACTGGGTGCACAGTAATGTACTAACTGGGTCATCTAACCACCCCTCCAAACCCCGGCCTCCAAACCCATTACTGGCTGCACAGTGACGTACCAACTGGGTCATCTAACTACCCCTCCAAACCCCGGGCCTCCAAACCCATTACTGGGTGCACAGTAACGTACCAACTGGTTCATCTAACCGCCCTCCAAACCCCGGCCCTCCAAACCCATTACTGGGTGCACAGTGACGTACCAACTGGTTCATCTAACCACCCCTCCAAACCCCGGCCCTCCAAACCCATTACTGGGTGCACAGTGACGTACCAACTGGTTCATCTAACCGCCCTCCAAACCCCGGCCCTCCAAACCCATTACTGGCTGCACAGTGACGTACCAACTGGTTCATCTAACCACCCCTCCAAACCCCGGGCCTCCAAACCCATTACTGGCTGCACAGTGACGTACCAACTGGTTCATCTAACCACCCTCCAAACCCCGGCCCTCCAAACCCATTACTGGCTGCACAGTGACGTACCAACTGGTTCATCTAACCACCCCTCCAAACCCCGGGCCCCCAAACCCATTACTGGCTGCACAGTGACGTACCAACTGGTTCATCTAACCACCCCTCCAAACCCCGGGCCTCCAAACCCATTACCGGCTGCACAGTAACGTACCAACTGGTTCATCTAACCACCCCTCCAAACCCCGGGTCTCCAAACCCATTACTGGGTGCACAGTAATGTACTAACTGGGTCATCTAACCACCCCTCCAAACCCCGGCCTCCAAACCCATTACTGGCTGCACAGTGACGTACCAACTGGGTCATCTAACCACCCCTCCAAACCCCGGGCCTCCAAACCCATTACTGGGTGCACAGTGACGTACCAACTGGTTCATCTAACCACCCCTCCAAACCCCGGCCCTCCAAACCCATTACTGGGTGCACAGTGACGTACCAACTGGTTTATCTAACCGCCCTCCAAACCCCGGCCCTCCAAACCCATTACTGGCTGCACAGTGACGTACCAACTGGTTCATCTAACCACCCCTCCAAACCCCGGGCCTCCAAACCCATTACCGGCTGCACAGTAATGTACTAACTGGGTCATCTAACCACCCCTCCAAACCCCGGGCCCCCAAACCCATTACTGGCTGCACAGTGACGTACCAACTGGTTCATCTAACCACCCCTCCAAACCCCGGGCCTCCAAACCCATTACTGGCTGCACAGTGACGTACCAACTGGTTCATCTAACCACCCTCCAAACCCCGGCCCTCCAAACCCCGGGTCTCCAAACCCATTACTGGGTGCACAGTAATGTACTAACTGGTTCATCTAACCGCCCTCCAAACCCCGGCCCTCCAAACCCATTACTGGGTGCACAGTGACGTACCAACTGGTTCATCTAACCACCCCTCCAAACCCCGGGCCTCCAAACCCATTACTGGGTGCACAGTGACGTACCAACTGGTTTATCTA
Source organism: Ascaphus truei (assembly GCF_040206685.1). Classification (NCBI taxonomy): domain Eukaryota; kingdom Metazoa; phylum Chordata; class Amphibia; order Anura; family Ascaphidae; genus Ascaphus; species Ascaphus truei. The sequence continues at coordinate 2,601 of NW_027455221.1, forward strand.
ACCGCCCTCCAAACCCCGGCCCTCCAAACCCATTACTGGCTGCACAGTGACGTACCAACTGGTTCATCTAACCACCCCTCCAAACCCCGGGCCTCCAAACCCATTACCGGCTGCACAGTAATGTACTAACTGGGTCATCTAACCACCCCTCCAAACCCCGGCCCTCCAAACCCCGGGCCTCCAAACCCATTACTGGGTGCACAGTAACGTACCAACTGGTTCATCTAACCACCCCTCCAAACCCCGGGACCCCAAACCCATTACTGGGTGCACAGTAACGTACCAACTGGTTCATCTAACCACCCCTCCAAACCCCGGGCCTCCAAACCCATTACTGGCTGCACAGTGACGTACCAACTGGTTCATCTAACCACCCTCCAAACCCCGGGCCTCCAAACCCATTACTGGGTGCAAGGTAACGTACCAACTGGTTCATCTAACCACCCCTCAAAACCCCGGGCCTCCAAACCCATTACCGGCTGCACAGTAATGTACTAACTGGGTCATCTAACCACCCCTCCAAACCCCGGCCCTCCAAACCCCGGGCCTCCAAACCCATTACTGGGTGCACAGTAACGTACCAACTGGTTCATCTAACCACCCCTCCAAACCCCGGGCCTCCAAACCCATTACTGGCTGCACAGTGACGTACCAACTGGTTCATCTAACCACCCTCCAAACCCCGGGCCTCCAAACCCATTACTGGGTGCACAGTGACGTACCAACTGGTTCATCTAACCACCCCTCCAAACCCCGGCCCTCCAAACCCATTACTGGCTGCACAGTGACGTACCAACTGGTTCATCTAACCACCCCTCCAAACCCCGGGCCTAGGCGGATTCTGAACGCATTAGTCTGTCCCCTATTTAGACTGATCTTCTGTATTAAGTGGTACCAGAGCTGACACTCTAACACGTTTCACACCCAAAGTGCTTTATCAAAGAGCTCTAATTGATGTGGACATGTCATGATATATATATATATACATAACCAATACTCCTGCTGAATGTACAAGAGATCCGTACCCCTTTAAATCGGTTCACTCTGCTGGGGGGGTTAATTTGTGAGCTCCGGACCAGGAGTTATTAACCCCTCCAATTTGCCCTCGTTACTCTCAATCCTACAAAGCTGTAGATACTGGCTGTAAGGCAATCCAGTCTTTAAGCTGGGCTGGGCGCTGGCACGTTAGGGGGTGGTAGTAGGACATTTGTTTCAAGTCACCTTGACGGGGGAAGATATGTCTCTAAGGTCACGCAGTCAACTTGACATCCAGAAACCCGAAGGACGACTCGTACCTGTGAAGCCGATAAGTCTGGAGGTGTAAATTCAACTGTCTGACACATTCCTCAAGCCGTGATTCTCCACCTCGCCACACTACAAAGATGTCGTCGACGTAACGGTACCAAGCGCAAACACGTTCAGGGACAGAACGAGAGCTGTAAGCCAACGTGTTCTGGAACCCAGTCCATGAACATGATCACGTAGGATGGGGCCACAATGGACCCAATCGCTGTACGTCGCACCTGCAGGTCAAATTTACCATTAAATTGAAAATACGTTGTCGTCAACACAGGTTCCACCATGCACAAGGGACATTATACGTCGTCTTGAACACCTGTTGCCGTGTATATGAGAGGAGACATAGGTGTATACCTATTATAGATTATATAGATTTACCCTCCCCCCATGACGAAGTTGATAGCGTTCACCCTAACCGCGGCGAGATCCTCCATTGCTGCGGCTCGGAGAAAAATGACCCCCCCTCCCAGCGAACCAGCACACAAAGGGTTAAACGGAGTCAGGTACGCTGAGAAGCGGGCGTCCCGCCCAAACCGGATCACAGAGAGGTTCTGCAGAACATGGCAGCCTCGGGTCCAGAGATTGGGTGATGAAGGGAGGCAAAGGCCCCAGCCCTCTTGTGGCAAAAATGGGGGGTAATCAGCGCATTAATAAAGGCAGTGGGCTCGGCTGGTTACCCCTATTTCGTATTGGGGATGAAGGGGTTAATATTATATGCTGTTCCCCTTTTAAGACTGCTAATTTAGGAACGGAGTGAGCCAGCACCCTGATTTTCGGGGTGCCGCCTCAGTGTAATCCCCCAAGTACACACATATTAAAAATATACAGCAAAGAATGAGAAATGAATCTCTGTATGGTGCTTCTAAATCCAGGATTGTGCAATGATGGCAATATAGCCTAGGAGTCCGGGGTATAGTAGTTCAATGAAAAAATGTGTGTATATGTGACAGGGTATATAGCTCATCATATAAGCCCAACATGGACAGAAAAAATGTAACCACTCTGAAAAATGAAAGCACATGGAAGCCCTTATATAAAGGGACTCCCAGTGCAATCACTATGTGGAGGGAAAAGTGTCCTGAACCATAGGCTGGAGCCCTGCAAATACCATATAGTCACAGTCACAATAAACATATTAAAGAGTAAGTAACTCACATTGTAGAACCCTTCTGCTCCATAACAGCGTGCATCCGTTCCGTTGTGTAGATAAAGTATGCGTGGAGAGATGGTGGAGCACTGCAAAAAAATAGGGCTGGAGGCAGATCCGTGAGAAATAAAAATGCTTTAATCCAAATGCATGGTAGCAACAGCTACATTAAAAGGGTCCTCTAACGCGTTTCGCGCTTTAGTAGCGCTTTATCAAAGAGACTCTTTGATAAAGCGCTACTAAAGCGCGAAACGCGTTAGAGGACCCTTTTAATGTAGCTGTTGCTACCATGCATTTGGATTAAAGCATTTTTATTTCTCACGGATCTGCCTCCAGCCCTATTTTTTTGCAGTGCTCCACCATCTCTCCACGCATATTAAAAATATAACTTTGTCATAAGGGAAACATATATTTTTGATGAAGTGCCTTTCTGGTGCAGTTAATATGTACCGGCAGGATGCTGTTGTTTTCTGCCTGCCTTTGTTTTGTATACCAGAACCAAATGTTTTGACACCTATGAGCTGGGTTACTTGCCTATGCAAGCTTCAAAGCTAGCCTGCTAGGCCCACAGCTGTAAGTCTCTCTGGAAGTTGCATATCAAAAGACCCCAGATTCATAAAGTGTCACTTAATCAGGATGTTTCTGAGTAGCAAATCCTGCTACTCCTCCTAGATATTTCACACCTTGGGACCAAACTCCAGACATTGCGTCCCCAGAAATGAGTGGCCCCTTTTTACTTAGCAGTGCTACCAAGCTGCTTACTGAGCATGCTCAGAGTTACCTGGGCTGGCTGTAGGATTTGCCCATGTGACCTAGCAGGTTCTGATAGGAGGAAGATAATTCCTTGCCAATGGGATGAGGCTAATGTAACACTTCACAGGCCCTTGTCCTTAAAGAGGCCTGTACCCCTCATTCCTGGGTTGTTGTTGTTCCTGTGTTGTTTTTGCTGTTGCTGTTGTTACCTGATTTCTTCAAGCGGATAAGACCTAAGTACAGCGGCTACGATTCCAGAACGCAAGGGGTTAAAAACATCGCAACAAGGAAACTTGCCCTGCTTCAGTATTTCGTTAGCCCTGGGGATCCAGCAAATCCCAGAGAACCAGAAAAGACTTTGCCCATTCACAGAAGGATTGGACTGGGGCTATTTATTTGGCAATTTGCAAATGGACTACATTTTAAAAGACAATCTCCTGGTGCTTTGCACCTTTCTGGACATTATCCTCTGTTTCTCTACCCGTGAGTGTAATTATTACGTTTATTCTGCAGTTGTCGTGTGTTTGCCTATCAAGGGAATAAATCTCAGTTTATTTTGCTCAACCTGTTCTGCTCAATCAGGACCCACGAAATATAAATGTGTTATTAAGCGCGTCTCCCGTCACACCTCTCACCCCAATACGTTCCCCTCCCTCCCACGCTCCCCACACCTCTCCCCCACACCTCTCCCCCACCTGAGAACCACTCTTCCATCTTATCTTTCCTATCCCCTCTGCACTCCCCCCAATACATTCCCCTCCCTCCCCACGCTCCCCCACACCTCTCCCCCACACCTCTCCCCCACACCTCTCCTCCACACCTCTACCCCGCCTCCCCACCTGAGAACCACTCTTCCATCTTATCTTTCCTATCCCCTCTGCACTCACCCCAATACGTTCCCCTCCCTCCCCACGCTCCCCCACACCTCTCACCCACACCTCTCCCCCACCTGATAACCCCTCTTCCATCTTATCTTTCCTATCCCCTCTGCACTCACCCCAATACGTTCCCCTCCCTCTCCACGCTCCCCCACACCTCTCCCCCACACCTCTCCCCCACACCTCTCCCCAACACCTCTCCCCCACACCTCTCCCCCACACCTCTCCCCCCCGCACACTCACCTGATAACCACTCATCCATCTTATCTTTCCTATCCCCTCTGCACTCACCCCAATACGTTCCCCTCCCTCCCCACGCTCCCCCACACCTCTCCCCCACACCTCTCCCCCACCTGAGAACCACTCTTCCATCTTATCTTTCCTATCCCCTCTGCACTCACCCCAATACGTTCCCCTCCCTCCCCACACCTCTCCCCCATACCTCTCCCCCACCTGAGAACCACTCTTCCATCTTATCTTTCCTATCCCCTCTGCACTCACCCCAATACGTTCCCATCCCTCCCCACGCTCCCCCACACCTCTCCCCCACACCTCTCCCCCACACCTCTCCCCCGCCTGATAACCACGCTTCCATCTTATCTTTCCTATCCCCTCTGCACTCACCCCAATACGTTCCGCTCCCCCACACCTCTCCCCCACACCTCTCCCCCACCTGAGAACCACTCATCCATCTTATCTTTCCTATCCCCTCTGCACTCACCCCAATACGTTCCCCTCCCTCCCCACGCTCCCCCACACCTCTCCCCCACACCACTCCCCCACCTGATAACCCCTCTTCCACCTTATCTTTCCTATACCCTCTGCACTCACCCCAATACGTTCCCCTCCCTCCCCACGCTCCCCCACACCTCTCCCCCACACCTCTCCCCCACTTCCATCTTATCTTTCCTATCCCCTCTGCACTCACCCCAATACGTTCCCCTCCCTCCCCATGCTCCCCCACACCTCTCCCCCACACCTCTCCCCCACCTGATAACCGCTCTTCCATCTTATCTTTCCTATCCCCTCTGCACTCACCCCAATACGTTCCCCTCCCTCCCCACGCTCCCCCACACCTCTCCCCCACCTGATAGCCACTCTTCCATCTTATGTTTCCTATCCCCTCTGCACTCACCCCAATACATTCCCCTCCCTACCCACGCTCCCCCACACCTCTCACCCACACCTCTCACCCACACCTCTCCCCCACACCTCTCACCCACACCTCTCCCCCACCTGAGAACCACTCTTCCATCTTATCTTTCCTATCCCCTCTGCACTCACCCCAATACGTACCCCTCCCTCCCCACGCTCCCCCACACCTCTCCCCCCGCACCCACACCTGAGAACCACTCTTCCATCTTATCTTTCCTATCCCCTCTGCACTCACCCCAATACGTTCCCCTCCCTCCCCACGCTCCCCCACACCTCTCCCCCACACCTCTCCCCCACACCTCTCCCCCACCTGAGAACCACTCTTCCATCTTATCTTTCCTATCCCCTCTGCACTCACCCCAATACGTACCCTTCCCTCCCCACGCTCCCCCACACCTCTCCCCCACACCTCTCCCCCACCTGAGAACCACTCTTCCACCTTATCTTTCCTATCCCCTCTGCACTCACCCCAATACGTTCCCCTCCCTCCCCACGCTCCCCCACACCTCTCCCCCACACCTCTCCCCCACCTGATAACCCCTCTTCCACCTTATCTTTCCTATCCCCTCTGCACTCACCCCAATACGTTCCCCCACACCTCTCCCCCACACCTCTCCCCCACACCTCTCCCCCACACCTCTCCCCCGCCTGATAACCCCTCTTCCATCTTATCTTTCCTATCCCCTCTGCACTCACCCCAATACGTTCCCCTCCCTCCCCACGCTCCCCCACACCTCTCCCCCACACCTCTCCCCCGCCTGATAACCCCTCTTCCATCTTATCTTTCCTATCCCCTCTGCACTCACCCCAATACGTTCCCCTCCCTCCCCACGCTCCCCCACACCTCTCCCCCACACCTCTCCCCCACACCTCTCCCCCACCTGATAACCCCTCTTCCACCTTATCTTTCCTATCCCCTCTGCACTCACCCCAATACGTTCCCCCACACCTCTCCCCCACACCTCTCCCCCACACCTCTCCCCCACACCTCTCCCCCACCTGAGAACCACTCTTCCACCTTATCTTTCCTATCCCCTCTGCACTCACCCCAATACGTTCCCCTCCCTCCCCACACTCCCCCACACCTCTCCCCCACACCTCTCCCCCACCTGATAGCCGCTCTTCCATCTTATCTTTCCTATCCCCTCTGCACTCACCCCAATACGTTTCCCTCCCTCCCCACGCTCCCCCACACCTCTACCCCACACCGCTCCCCCACCTGATAACCGCTCTTCCATTTTATCTTTCCTATCCCCTCTGCACTCACCCCAATACGTTCCCCTCCCTCCCCACGCTCCCCCACACCTCTCACCCACACCTCTCCCCCACACCTCTCCCCCACACCTCTCCCCCACCTGATAACCGCTCTTCCATCTTATCTTTCCTATCCCCTCTGCACTCACCCCAATACGTTCCCCTCCCTCCCCACGCTCCCCCACACCTCTCCCCCACACCTCTCCCCCACACCTCTCCCCTACACCTCTCCCCCACACCTCTCCCCCACCTGATAACCACTCTTCCATCTTATCTTTCCTATCCCCTCTGCACTCACCCCAATACGTACCCTTCCCTCCCCACGCTCCCCCACACCTCTCCCCCACACCTCTCCCCCACACCGCACCCCCACCTGAGAACTACTCTTCCATCTTATCTTTCCTATCCCCTCTGCACTCACCCCAATACGTTCCCCTCCCTCCCCACGCTCCCCCACACCTCTCCCCCAAACCTCTCCCCCACACCTCTCCCCCACACTGCACCCCCACCTGAGAACTACTCTTCCATCTTATCTTTCCTATCCCCTCTGCACTCACCCCAATACGTTCCCCCCTCCCCACACTCCCCCACACCTCTCACCCACACCTCTCCCCCACATCTCTCCCCCACCTGATAACCCCTCTTCCATCTTATCTTTCCTATCCCCTCTGCACTCACCCCAATACGTTCCCCTCCCTCCCCATGTTCCCCCACACCTCTCCCCCACACCTCTCCCCCACCTGATAACCACTCTTCCACCTTATCTTTCCTATCCCCTCTGCACTCACCCCAATATGTTCCCCTCCCCACGCTCCCCCACACCTCTCCCCCACACCTCCCCCCACACCTCTCCCCCTCTTCCATCTTATCTTTCCTATCCCCTCTGCACTCACCCAAATACGTTCCCCCCTCCCCACACTCCCCCACACCTCTCCCCCACACCTCTCCCCCACCTGATAACCCCTCTTCCACCTTATCTTTCCTATCCCCTCTGCACTCACCCCAATATGTTCCCCTCCCCACGCTCCCCCACACCTCTCCCCCACACCTCTCCCCCACTTCCACCTTATCTTTCCTATCCCCTCTGCACTCACGTCGGAGGCGGCGGATCATTAGCAGATCAATATTTAGCATGAAGGGAGCAATATGTAAACACCCTATAGATCTTGAAATACTTCATTCGAATATTGATTATATATCTCAGGCGGGAACATCGGCGTTTGATCAATAATCCTCGCACAAGCTGCGCCGTCTTCAATGCGACTTTCCCTTCGTAAAGTAAAAAGTGCGCGCGTCTCAAAAACTGCAATTAAACAAAAAAATTCAACGCCGCGCCATGGTTAATGAGTGTTAATACCCTGAGCGTCCTGTGATTACTATCGCAGGATTTAGCCACCTCCCCAGCGGTGCAAGAGCTTTGCAACACTTTCCTGTTTGTGATCATGTGTTGCCAATGTTCCCAGGAGTTTGTGCTGCAAACTGTAACAATAGATAATGTTACCTTAGTGATATAAGGATACATTGTAGCTGGTGAGTTACACTGACTGAATGTTACCTTAGTAATATAAGGATACATTGTAGCTGGTGAGTTACACTGACTGAATGGTACCTTAGTAATATAAGGATACATTGTAGCTGGTGAGTTACACTGACTGAATGTTACCGTAGTGATATAAGGATATATTGTAGCTGGTGAGTTACACTGACTGAATGTTACCTTAGTGATATAAGGATACATTGTAGCTGGTGAGTTACACTGACTGAATGTTACCGTAGTGATATAAGGATACATTGTAGCTGGTGAGTTACACTGACTGAATGTTACCGTAGTGATATAAGGATACATTGTAGCTGGTGAGTTACACTGACTGAATGTTACCGTAGTAATATAAGGATACATTGTAGCTGGTGAGTTACACTGACTGAATGTTACCTTAGTGATATAAGGATACATTGTAGCTGGTGAGTTACACTGACTGAATGTTACCTTAGTAATATAAGGATGCATTGTAGCTGGTGAGTTACACTGACTGAATGTTACCTTAGTAATATAAGGATACATTGTAGCTGGTGAGTTACACTGACTGAATGTTACCTTAGTAATATAAGGATACATTGTAGCTGGTGAGTTACACTGACTGAATGTTACCTTAGTAATATAAGGATACATTGTAGCTGGTGAGTTACACTGACTGAAGGATTGATTGGAACGGAAAGGCGGCCATTTAGTGAGCCCGGGCAAGCAGGATCTTTGCAGATCGATCGCGGGAGAACCAATCGATCAGCAGCTTAGGTAATTAGCTTTCAATATTGTAATCAAAGGAGGCGCATATTATACTTTTTTAGATGCATTGGGGTATTGTAATGTATGTCTTTATTTATATTTCGCCATTAATGTACATAGCACTTCACAGTAGGGTGTATGTGTGTGTGTCCCATATTTACCCCCCCAGGCCCATATTTATCCCCCCCCAGGCCCATATTTATCCCCCCCGGCCCATATTTACCCCCCCCCAGGCCCATATTTACCCCCCCCCCAGGCCCATATTTACCCCCCCAGCCCATATTTATCCCCGCCGGCCCATATTTATTCCCCCCGGCCCATATTTATTCCCCCCGGCCCATATTTATCCCCCCCCGGGCCCATAATTATCCCCCCCCGGGCCCATAATTATCCCCCCCCCCCCCAGCCCATATTTATCCCCCCCCGGCCCATATTTATCCCTCCCCCCCGGCCCATATTTATCCCCCCCCGGCCCATATTTATCCCCCCCCATGCCCATATTTATCCCCCCCCGGCCCATATTTATCCCCCCCGGCCCATATTTATCCCCCCCCCCGGCCCATATTTATCCCCCCCCCGGCCCATATTTATCCCCCCCCCCAGGCTCACACTGAATCTTCCCCCCCTGCCCATATTTATCCCCCCCCCCAAGCCCATATTTATCCCTCCCCCAGCCCATATTTATCCCCCCCCCAGCCCATATTTATCCCCCCCCCAGCCCATATTTATCCCCCCCCCCGGCCCATATTTATCCCCTCCCCGGCCCATATTTATCCCCCCCCCGGCCCATATTTATCCCCCCCCGGCCCATATTTACCCCCCCCCCTGCCCATATTTATCCCCCCCCCCCTGCCCATATTTATCCCCCCCCGGCCCATATTTATCCCCCCCCGGCCCATATTTATCCCCCCCCCCAGGCTCACACTGAATCCCCCCCCCCGGGCCTTTTGTCACATTGGATGCAGCATTGGGTATCTTTGTCTTTTGTTGAAAATATTAAATTAAACAGATCGCATTGTAATGTTTTTTCTGTATTAACAATAAGAAGAAAACAGTGAAGTAAAAGTTACGCGCTAACATTTTTTTTGGCGTGGTAGGTGCGCTATGGGTTGGGTGGGGGGGGTGCGCTATGGGTTGGGGGGGGCGGGGCTGCCCTTCTCATTTGTCCTGGGCCCCATAATTTCAGTTGGCGGCCCTGCCTCTTGCATTGGTTCCTGTGACTGGGTTATCCGACATAGTTAGGATCCCGCGTAGGTGGAGGCGCTGTCACCAGGCGGATCAGGTACAATGTGACGGGGTTATCCGACATAGTTAGGATCCCGCACAGGTGGAGGCGCTGTCACCAGGCGGATCAGGTACAATGTGACGGGGTTATCCGACATAGTTAGGATCCCGCACAGGTGGAGGAGCTGTCACCAGACGGATCAGGTACAATGTGACGGGGTTATCCGACATAGTTAGGATCCCGCACAGGTGGAGGCGCTGTCACTAGACGGATCAGGTGCAATGTGACGGGGTTATCCGACATAGTTAGGATCCCGCGCAGGTGGAGGCGCTGTCACCAGGCGGATCAGGTACAATGTGACGGGGTTATCCGACACTGTTAGGACCCCGCACAGGTGGAGGCGCTGTCACCAGGCGGATCAGGTACAATGTGACGGGGTTATCCGACATAGTTAGGATCCCGCGCAGGTGGAGGCGCTGTCACCAGACGGATCAGGTACAATGTGACGGGGTTATCCGACAGTTAGGATCCCGCACAGGTGGAGGCACTGTCACCAGACGAATCAGGTACAATGTGACATGGTTATCCGACATAGGATCCCGCACAGGTGGAGGCGCTGTCACCAGACAGATCAGGTACAATGTGACGGGGTTATGCGACATAGTTGGATCCCGCGCAGGTGGAGGCGCTGTCACCAGGCGGATCAGGTACAATGTGACGAGGTTATGCGACATAGTTAGGATCCCGCACAGGTGGAGGCGCTGTCACCAGGCGGATCAGGTACAATGTGACGGGGTTATCCGACATAGTTAGGATCCCGCGCAGGTGGAGGCGCTGTCACCAGGCGGATCAGGTACAATGTGACGGGGTTATCCGACATAGTTAGGATCCCGCACAGGTGGAGGCGCTGTCACCAGGCGGATCAGGTACAATGTGACGGGGTTATCCGACATAGTTAGGATCCCGCACAGGTGGAGGCGCTGTCACTAGACGGATCAGGTACAATGTGACGGGGTTATCTGACATAGTTAGGATCCCGCACAGGTGGAGGCGCTGTCACCAGGCGGATCAGGTACAATGTGACGGGGTTATCCGACATAGTTAGGATCCCGCACAGGTGGAGGCGCTGTCACTAGACGGATCAGGTACAATGTGACGGGGTTATCCGACATAGTTAGGATCCCGCGCAGGTGGAGGCGCTGTCACCAGGCGGATCAGGTACACCCCGGGCTCCCAGCGGGGGAGGTCCAGGCCTCCTGTGAGCCTCAGGTAACGCACCGCACACACTAGCCGCCATATCTCCCATAGGCTGCGCTTATAGTGCCGGCGCGGTGACGCGACATCGCGGCAAAACACATGTATTGCCGCCATCGCGTGCACTGGAAGTCAAGTTGATTTTTCCAGCGACCGCTACGTGACGCCGCTGTCCCCGGCGCGTCGCCGCTGTCCCCGGCGCGTCTCCGCTGTCCCCGGCGCGTCGCCGCTGTCCCCACCGCGTCGCCGCTGTCCCCGGCGCGTCGCCGCTGTCCCCGGCGCTTCGCCGCTGTCCCCGGCGCGTCTCCGCTGTCCCCGGCGCGTCGCCGCTGTCCCCGGCGCGTCGCCGCTGTCCCCGGCGCTTCGCCGCTGTCCCCGGCGCGTCGCCGCTGTCCCCGGCGCGTCACCGCTGTCCCCACCGCGTCGCCGCTGTCCCCGGCGCGTCGCCGCTGTCCCCGGCGCTTCGCCGCTGTCCCCGGCGCGTCACCGCTGTCCCCACCGCGTCGCCGCTGTCCCCGGCGCGTCTCCGCTGTCCCCGGCGCGTCGCCGCTGTCCCCGGCGCTTCGCCGCTGTCCCCGGCGCGTCGCCGCTGTCCCCGGCGCTTCGCCGCTGTCCCCGGCGCGTCGCCGCTGTCCCCGGCGCTTCGCCGCTGTCCCCGGCGCGTCTCCGCTGTCCCCGGCGCGTCGCCGCTGTCCCCGGCGCTTCGCCGCTGTCCCCGGCGCGTCGCCGCTGTCCCCGCCGCGGTCCCCGCCGCGTCGCCGCTGTCCCCGGCGCGTCGCCGCTGTCCCCGGCGCGTCGCCGCTGTCCCCGGCGCTTCGCCGCTGTCCCCGGCCCGTCGCCGCTGTCCCCACCGCGTCGCCGCTGTCCCCGGCGCGTCGCCGCTGTCCCCGGCGCTTCGCCGCTGTCCCCGGCGCGTCGCCGCTGTCCCCGCCGCGGTCCCCGCCGCGTCGCCGCTGTCCCCGGCCCGTCGCCGCTTCCCCCGGCGCGTAGCCGCTGTCCCCGGCGCGTCGCCGCTGTCCCCGGCGCGTCGCCGCTGTCCCCGGCGCGTCGCCGCTGTCCCCGCCGCGGTCCCCGCCGCGTCGCCGCTGTCCCCGGCGCGTCGCCGCTGTCCCCGGCGCTTCGCCGCTGTCCCCGGCCCGTCGCCGCTGTCCCCACCGCGTCGCCGCTGTCCCCGGCGCGTCGCCGCTGTCCCCGGCGCTTCGCCGCTGTCCCCGGCGCGTCGCCGCTGTCCCCGCCGCGGTCCCCGCCGCGTCGCCGCTGTCCCCGGCCCGTCGCCGCTTCCCCCGGCGCGTAGCCGCTGTCCCCGGCGCGTCGCCGCTGTCCCCGGCGCGTCGCCGCTGTCCCCGGCGCGTCGCCGCTGTCCCCGGCGCGTCGCTGGCACTATACGCGCAGCCGTAGGGTGGAGGAAGCTGCGCTACATATATAATGCTTGCATTGCCTCTTTAATAAAGCCACTGAGTGCCATTTAGGAAGGCCCAGCTATTAATGAACCACTCACTCATGAAACGTGTAATTAATGTCATTATAAGATTTATTTTTTATCAATTGAGCAAGAAATAACTCCACATTTCTAGGGACTTCTGCCAATAAAAGGGCGGAAGTGACGCCAAAATCTTTGCCCGCCAATCAGCGTCGTCGGATTCGTGAGTGACAGACGTAGCACCAATGAATAGAGAGGACGGCTTGGCGCGGGCGATGGGGGAATATCACGTGAGAGGGATTGGCCAATGCCAGGAGGCGTAATGCAAAAAAACCTTGGCTGACAATGGAGGTGTTGGTTAGGGGAGTGACACGGTCCCTGGCCAATAAGAAGGCGAAGGGGCGTGGCCTTTCGCGAAAGCCGACCAATACCACCAAGAGCCGGTAAACGCAACTTAAGGCTGACACTCCCCCTCCTTCCTGATGATTGACGTCCCCTCTCGCCCAATCACCGCCTCGCTTCCCCTCCCCACTTCTTTGCCGGCTCGGTCGCCCTCCAACCGGCGGGCGCTACGTCACCGCCGCCTCAGCCAATCCCCTCCGGCGGCGCTGGGCGGGTCCCCGCGCCGGGTATAAGATGGAGCGCGCCGGCTCTGGGAGAGGCTTCCGCTCTGAAGAATGTCTGCGAGCTACGACAACCGGTGAGTGCGGCGGCTGCGGCCTGTACCCCCCACTCCCCCTAATACCCCCTGCTAACCCCCCCTCTGCCCTCAGTGACGTCATTAACCGACACTATGTACCGCGCGTGCCCCCTCACCTCTCCCACACAGACACCGGACATTTTCTCTCCTCACACAGGCTCCGGCCTCCCCCCCCCTTCACGACTGCGGCCATTTTCTCTCCCCCTTCCCCCACACACCCCGTATACCAGCGCACTTCGCACTTTTTATTCGCGGTCGCCATTTTGTTTTTTTTACTTCTCTTCCTCAAACACAATTTGGTTTTTATTTTTCTACTTGAAATAAAAATAACGTTTTTTTTTTTTTCCCATCCCTCACGCCGTCTGGTGACGCACTTCCGTTTCTCTCGCCACCTCACCGAGTCTTCTCTCCCCCTCTTTCCTCGTGCTTCGCGCGCGCTCGCCCTCCCCCCTCCTGCCTCGCGCACCGGCTCCAACCCTTGCCTGCTGTGCGCGCGCACGTGGTTTTTTTTTTTCTTCCCTCGCGCCGGCAGTGTGTCTCGCGCACCGGCTCCTCTCGCGCACGTGCCGACCCTTCCCTGCTGCTGTGCGCGCGCGTGTTCTCTTCCCTCGCCGGCTGTGTGCCGCGCGCGCGCCCCCGCTCCTCCCTCTGCGCTCTGTGGGCGGCTAGTGCGCGTGTGTCATGGCGGCCTCCGCCTGAGGGGAGCACGTGGGTCTGCAGGAGGAGTGGGGGGGGGGGGGAGGGATGAGTGCAGTACAAGATGGTGGGGTGGTGGTTTTTTTTCTAAGATGGCGGCGGCTTCCGGTTCGGCACGTGGCCCCCGGGAAGAGGCCTCATTATATAGTCAGGGCGGAGGATGTAGCGTTATCTCTGGTGGGTGGGGGTCACTGGGATACCGGGCGTGTGTGTAACAGCCACGTACTCGCGTGGGTGTGCATAGTGTTATGTGTTTAGCTCGGTATACACCGACATATTATATTGCTATATACACCCTAAATGTGTGCGGGTTTTATCCCCCCCCCCCGAGAAACTGCACCCATGTGGCAATATAAACAGCAATTTATAGGCACTGTTCTGACTATTTAATGCAAAAGTGACTGGCGGTTATATCTGTGTTTGCAGATGAGGGAGTTTGTGTATTAGAAGTCAGTAAATAAGTGGATATGTGCCAAGTCAGATGTGTAGTATGCACGTTACTGTGTATATATCTATATCCCATCTGACCCCCTTAATATATAAATAAATATATATATATATATATATATATATATTCTCTTCTCTCTTCCCATAGTCAGATGTGTAGTATGCACGATACTGTGTATATATCTATATCCCATCTGACCCCCTTAATATATAAATAAATATATATATATATATATATATATATATTCTCTTCTCTCTTCCCATAGTCAGATGTGTAGTATGCACGATACTGTGTATATATCTATATCCCATCTGACCACCTTAATATATATATATCTATATATATCTCTTCCCATAGTCAGGATCCCACCGTAGTGAGACTGGATATCTTTGTATTTCTTTATACATGAACAGACTATTGCAGATATCAACATATAAAGGCGTTTGGTGCACAGCGTGTATATATATGTTTACATTTGTCGGCTTCGCGCACAGATTTGCATCTAGTTCTCTTTGTGAGCTATTTATAATTGCATATTATATTCCCAGTTATTACATATAGAGCCCTGATATATTATATAGGTTATATCGCCTTGCACACTATGTATATGTGTAATGGTTTAAACACTGGCACGTATAAGATATTTTCTGCTGTGTAAGTAGTTGTATCCATGTTCCCTGACACCGGTGTTACCTTCTGTGTCTGTTATACCGGCGGCGGCGGCTTCACGTACTGTGTATTGTACGTGGGCTGTATATGGGGATCTGCCTGTTTCTAACCGCCACCTATGTATTGGCTTCTATAACTGCAGAATGTGAATGTAGAGATATATATATATATGTACATTACAATGCGGATGTCCCTGATAATATCCCTGGGTGTCACTTACAGCGAATGTATAGCACGGCCACCGACGTCACTGGTCTTGTGCAAGAGCAGGGAGGGGGCGCCGGGGGAGGGAGGGGGGGGGCACCGGCCGCTCTGCCCTGCATTGTTTATTCACATGGATAACTAGGTCCTGGGAAGTGCCGATTAGAGGCAGGGGCCCCTCCTATCTGCACAACAGGGGGGGTAGTTGCCCCTCTGCTGTTCACATGATGGGGGAGGGACAGGACTGAGGTCTGACCTCAGCGGAGGGTAGTATATTAGAGACACGTACTGTGTCTGTACTTGTATGTAATATGCGTGTATTAGTCAAATCATATTGCACACTGCCGGATTTCTACTTGGGGCCGCGTCCATAGGGCCGGGCCGTACCTGTATGAGACGGGCCACAGAGCGAGCGATGAGGGCGCAGGTTACAGATCGCTTGGCCGACAGACGTGCGCTTATCTTATCCGCTTACTGGTGTATGGATGAATATTATTTATCCATTTGCAACGTGCATGCACATGTGTATAAATCTGTCGGGTTGCACCTACATCTCTAATCCCCTTAATATACTGCTTGTTGCTTTGGTTACTAATGTTTTTATATCTAAATTGTTTGTTTAATTTTGCAGATCCCGGGACAATGGACCAGAAGGCATGGAGCCCGATGGTATCATCGAGGTAACGTAACCACTGGAGGCTTTCACATGTCACACTGAGCATTTCCATGGGCAGTCTCTTCTAAACTAGTGAGCAAGTGGCGTGTACACGGGTCACGTGTGGGCAATGGGTGCGTCTCCCTCTAATCTGACACCCTTCGTATCCTGAGCCGACACTTGGAAGGGTTTGCACAAAGGGGAATCCCTCTCCCCTGATTATTATTGGGTCAGATAAGAAGAAACACTTGATGACAAACGCTACACACCCCGTCTCTTCCACATTCATATGTCTCTTAATCAATGAAAGCGCCCCCTTCTTTGCTATTGTCAGTTGGCTTTGTTTAGGGAAGGCTTGTGTCTCTGGCTAATTACACAGGATGCTAACACATCTCGTTCTTTATACGCTCGGGCAATGTGGCAAATGCAACACCATTCTAGGATATGTCTGATGCAACAGATGAGGCTGGGATCGGGGGTATCGTGCTATTTCCCTCATCTCCTTCTTTCTCCTCTGCAGAGTAACTGGAATGAAATTGTTGATAGCTTTGATGATATGAACCTGTCAGAGTCTCTCCTGAGAGGAATCTACGCCTATGGTTTTGAGAAACCCTCTGCAATCCAGCAGCGAGCTATTCTACCTTGTATCAAGGGTGAGTACAGGATGCAGTTCGTCTCCACCGTCCTCGTAGGGTGACCCAGAAGGGAGCTATGAGTCTGTCCCTCCCCCCGCAGGGTGACACAGTGACACAGACAGAAGGGAGCTATGAGTCTGTCCCTCCCCCCGCAGGGTGACACAGTGACACAGACAGAAGGGAGCTTTGAGTCTGTCCCTCCCCCGCAGGGTGACACAGTGACACAGACAGAAGGGAGCTATGAGCCTGTCCCTCCCCCGCAGGGTGACACAGTGACACAGACAGAAGGGAGCTATGAGCCTGTTCCTCCCCCCGCAGGGTGACACAGTGACACAGACAGAAGGGAGCTTTGAGTCTGTCCCTCCCCCCGCAGGGTGACACAGTGACACAGACAGAAGGGAGCTATGAGTCTGTCCCTCCCCCGCAGGGTGACACAGACAGAAGAGAGCTGAGCCTGTCCCTTGTGATGTGACATTATGTTCTCTCCCCTCAGGCTACGATGTGATCGCTCAGGCCCAGTCTGGGACTGGTAAAACAGCCACATTTGCGATCTCCATCCTGCAGCAGGTAGAGCTCGATCTCAAGGCCACTCAGGCGCTGGTTCTGGCCCCGACTCGTGAGTTGGCCCAACAGGTGAGTGATTCCCTTCCCTGTGTTGACCCGTGCATATTACATCCCGCTCTAAATAACCCTGTTACTCCCCTTATAGCAAAAGGCGGATCTCATGGGAATCTGCCAAACCCCCGTCACTGGGCAAGGACGCGTCCTCCTCCGTGTGGCGCTGCTTCTTATATCTGACGGGGGCAGAGTATCTCATCCCATATTCATCCCAGCACAGCCGCACTGTGACTGTCAGCTGGTTCATGCTGTGGGGACAGACCCTCCCCATGTCCTGTGCTATATACACTGTATACCTGTACTCCTGTATATTACAGGTGTATATCCACATCCTGTGCTGGGAGTTGTATAACGATGCAAAGTATATGCTTGTTATGACCAGTCTGTGCTGTATAATGATGCAGAGTGATGCAGAATGATACAGACATGCGTGTTTGACATAAAGAGATTTCCCCAACACAATTTCCTACAAGATTAATATTTAATTACATTTATTAATCAGATTAGCTGCATATGATCTTTATTTATTAGCCGTCATTAATTGTTCGTTTGAAACAGTTTTAATACGTTACTCATGGAGAATGAGTGGGACTTCCTGTCCCGCAGAGCTAGCAAACTAATGGGTAAACTCGGAATAAAGGCGCTCCGAATCTCATTTGGATAATACACGTAAATAGTGTTTGTGTATTTGATGCTCCTTATAGGGTGATGTATATGGGAACATCCCTTGCTGTATATAGTGACACCCCTTGCCGTGTAACACGCATGTAACCGACCTTCCTCTCCCCTGGCACACAGATCCAGAAGGTGGTGATGGCTCTGGGGGATTATATGGGCGCCTCCTGCCATGCCTGTATCGGGGGCACCAACGTTAGGGCCGAGGTGCAGAAGCTGCAGTCCGAGGCCCCCCACATCATTGTGGGGACCCCAGGACGGGTGTTCGACATGTTGAACCGGCGCTACCTGTGTGAGTAACCTGCTGCCGCTGACCCTTTACACGCTGCACTGTGCCCTGTAACGTCCTGTCCCTGTGAGCTCACTCTTACCGCTCGTTGCAGCCCCCAAATGCATCAAGATGTTCGTGCTGGACGAGGCAGACGAGATGCTTAGCCGGGGGTTCAAGGACCAGATCTACGATATATTCCAGAAGCTCAGCAGTAACGCGCAGGTAACAACCCCTCAACTTCAATACTGCCACCACCTGACCTTTAATACTACTGCCCTGGGGGCGTAACCAGTCACCCAACATTTAATACTACTGCCCTGGGGGCGTAACCAGTCACCCAACATTTAATGTCACAAGAGAGAGGGGTGGGGGGGTGTAACGGTCTGCTGCAATCCAAGCAGCATTCTACATGGTAAGTAAATCAGTCCTGTAGTATTGGATAATAATAATAATACTACCCTTATTATTAATGCCATGAATTAGTTTTAATATCTGTGTATCCTGTGATTTTCTGTAGCGGGTTTAGCCATCTCCTGTTCATTTGTTACCAGTGTTCCCAGCAGTTTGAGCTGCAATCTGTAACAATAGATAATGTCACCTTGGTAATATAAGAATACACTGTAGCTGCTGAGTTACACTGACTGAAGGATTGATTTGAGAACTGAAAGGCAGCCATTTAGTGTGCCCGGGAAGCATGATTTTGCTAAATTGATCGGCGGTTTAGGTAATTGTTTTTTCAATAAAAGTAATTGCAGGCTGCATGTATTGAAAGATGTATTTTTGAGTTAAGCTGCTTGGATTGCCTTTTTAATACCAGAAGGGGGTAGGTAATCGGTGATATAAACTTAATACTCCTGGATAGGGTAACCAGTCATTAAACGCTAACTCTGGGGGTGTTTTTTTTTTTTAGGGTGCAGACTCGCGCCTGATTAGAGTATGTTCCGTACAATGCATCTGATCTCAGACGCGCTATTAGAGAGGGTTGGGGTTCCTTACAATGCATCTGATCTCAGACGTGCTATTAGAGGGGGTTGGGGTTCCTTACAATGCATCTGATCACAGACGCGCTATTAGAGAGGGTTGGGGTTCCTTACAATGTATCTGATCTCAGACGCGCTATTAGAGAGGGCTGGGGTTCCTTACAATGCATCTGATCTCAGACGCGCTATTAGAGAGGGTTGGGGTTCCTCAGAATTGCACAAAGTTTCTTAACCAAACAACTGTTGGATACCACAGCTTTATATATTGAGTTTGTTTCCATATTGATCATGAAGGAAATTGATATATTTATACTTGAGTTAATTTCCATGTGGTAGATTTGTATAGACTATACATGTCTTCCCCATTCTATACACTTAGTATAGCGAGGGGTAGTTTGAGGTACTTACACATTCACCATATTATGAGACGGGGCTGCTACGTCACGTGCGGGGTCAGTTCCATGATGAAAATCCATGCGTGTCATCTGATCCCCGGCTCTCTGCGGCAGGTCTGCCTCGCCTGCGTCCTGCGGGCGGGAGCCGTCTGCTGCAAAGGACTCTGGGGAATATGATCTCACCATCCAGTCTGAGAACTGCCACCTTGTGCTCTGACAGGGAAACAGTGTAGCTACATTATAACCCCAAGGCCGTGTCCATAGTAGAACGTGCTAGTTTCCGCGCTGACATTGCATTGATTCGCAATACAAACTTGTTTGTATTAAGCGCTTATGCATTGGCGTAGCTCGCACCGTACCCTGCACTATGGATGCGGTCTGAGTACCTTCCTACCGCTGTTATAATCTGGTGTATATATACAGGAATATCCTATATTCCCATCGGGTGGTGATAACCTGCACGGTGTATTCCCCAGGGATACATTGCCGGGCGGCTCAGTAATAAGCCTCTTCCTCCCTCCTCAGGTGGTCCTGCTCTCGGCCACAATGCCCTCTGACGTCCTTGAGGTGACAAAGAAGTTTATGCGGGACCCCATCCGCATCCTGGTGAAGAAGGAAGAGCTGACGCTGGAGGGTATCCGTCAGTTCTACGTCAACGTGGAGCGTGAGGTGAGCGCAGTAACAGCGGCAGATTTGCGTGCGGGCAAGGGGTTAATTACCGTGCCTCCCCGTCACTGGGCAAGGACGCGTCCTCCATGTGGCGCTGCTTCTTATATCTGACGGGGGCAGAGTATCTCATCCCATATTCATCCCAGCACAGCCGCACTGTGACTGTCAGCTGGTTCATGCTGTGGGGACAGACCCTCCCCATATCCTGTGCTATATACACTGTATACCTGTACTCCTATATATTAGGGGTGTATATACACATCCTGTGCTGGGAATTGTATAAACTGTTATACACTGATAATGACACGGCTGTGCTGTATTATACACTGAACATGCTGTATAATAGTCCCGAGTATCACACTGGTAGTAATCGCACCGCACGGTATAATACGATGCTGACTGCCTCTGTCCCCCTCAGGAATGGAAGTTGGACACCCTTTGTGACTTGTATGAGACCCTCACCATCACACAGGCCGTCATCTTCATAAACACCCGCAGGAAGGTCGACTGGTTGACGGAGAAGATGCATGCGAGGGACTTCACTGTGTCTGCCTTGGTGAGTGGGAGCGATGCTCTGCGGGTGTTTTACACTGCCCCCCCCCCACCCCCGTCACTGGGCAAGGACTCGTCCTCCTCCGTGTGGCGCTGCTTCTTATATCTGACGGGGGCAGAATATCTCATCCCATATTCATCCCAGCACAGCCGCACTGTGACTGTCAGCTGGTTCATGCTGTGGGGACAGACCCTCCCCATGTCTTGTGCTATATACACTTGTATATCCACATCTGTGTGCTGGGAGCTGTATAACGATGCTGAGTATCTCCACACTTTTACATTGATATATGCACAAACCTCTTGGTGATAGTTCGGTATAGATATATAGTCTTGTAACGCAGCTGGTCTACATGTATATATTCATACATTATTTCTATTGGATGGTATATATCCCTAGCTGCACTGATGCTGAACATGCCGCGCTGTATAATTATGCAGAGTATCACACATGTATTCCCACGCGCCTCTCTTGGATGAATACGATACGATGTGTATCTGTGCGCTGATAGTACACGCTGCGACCCATGGTAGTGACTGACCTGTCCCCGCCTCGTTCCTCCCTCAGCACGGTGACATGGATCAGAAGGAGCGGGACGTCATCATGAGGGAGTTCCGATCCGGTTCCAGCCGTGTCCTCATCACAACTGATCTGCTGGTGAGTGCGGGGTCTTCTAAACTTGGCCCTATAAGGATTATGGGGTCGCACCCTACTGCATCTTGTACTAATCGGGTATGAGTGTGGGCTTTGTACATATGGAGATTGGAGCCGTTTCATGGGGATTTAGGGACAGCTATATTTAAATGTCTGTCTTGATCCGACACTAATAAAGTACAGGGGTTCATGAGGTGTCTTATAGGGGTTCCCCCAAACAACCTGGAATGGTCTCCCAAGCCGTACAGAGGGTCTGGTCACTTATTAGTAAGACCCCGAACTTCACTTTAGCTTGTTGGGCTGTACTGCTCTCACAGCTTTGCATTCACAGCAGCACGGCATTGTGGGGGTGAGGGTTGTGACAAAGATATAGAACAGTGATTCCCAAAAGGGCCCACCGACATCTCTGCTTGTGAATCCCAGACCCTATATAATATAATACTCAGTATAGGGGGTCCTGAGCCCATGTAGGGGTAACACTCAGCAGAAGTTTCCCACAATGCTTTGTATCCCCAGCAGCACAGCATTGTGGGACGTGACTTTGGAAGCTCCCGCAGTGAGTGATGGCCGTACCCCCCCCCCTCCCCGCCCCATGCTGCCTGCACACACTGAGGGGCAGTTTAAAAATTATAAAGCGTGTCCCCCCCACGGGCTCAGGACACGGCCTGGGATCGGTCAGTGTTAGGGGGGGTCTGAGGGGCCGGTGATGAGATGTAGTATTAGGGGTTCGGTGGCTGATATTTCCTAGTGGGGGATATTACGCCAGCTGTGTGTAGGTAGATAGCCGCGCGCTGTGTGATAGCCGCGCGCTGTGTGATAGCCGCGTATTCAGGGTCTCTCTCTCCCCCCCAGGCCCGAGGCATTGATGTGCAGCAAGTCTCCCTCGTTATAAACTACGATCTTCCCACCAACCGGGAAAACTACATCCACAGGTACGTGTCTATAGGGGCATCTATAGGGTCTCTCCCTCTAGGCCAAAGGTTTCCCTCTCTGCCCAGCCTTCCCGTGCTGACCGCAGAATGTAGGCCCGTGGCAGAGCAATCCGTGGCCACGCTCCACCGCGGTCAATGCTGCTTTACTGCGTTCCGCAACTTAATCGTGGCCCACACGCTGAGCGCAGCGGCGTTTCTCCTATACGTGCTCTGTAGGGCCTGCGTCTTTATAGGATCAGAATATTTCCCTGTTGGCCACTTTCTGGGATGAGGGAATCACCAATTCCTAACAGTTAATGGGGTCTTTGGTATCGTCTTATTAGGGAGACATCGCTGACCCTATGGACGTGATCTCCAGGGTTGTGAGCGGCCTTCTCCCCTTCTAACCTCTTCTCCCCCCCCCCCCCCTGTAGGATTGGGAGGGGCGGCCGTTTCGGCAGGAAAGGGGTCGCCATCAACATGGTGACGGAAGAGGATAAAAGGACCCTGAAGGACATCGAGACGTTCTATAACACCACCATCGAGGAGATGCCGATGAACGTGGCAGATCTCATCTGAATCCCAAAGGCACGGCGGGAAAACTAAAAATCCAGAAAAAACGTAAAATTAAAATAAAAAAAACATTTCTCTGCCCTCCCCCCCTAACCTAACGAGGGGTTCGGGGGCAGAGAATCGGGGGGTGGGATCGGGAGCATTACACCCGGGATTCACCCCCTCTCCTTGTTCCACCTTAAATGAATTTATATTTCTTTTCTCTTTTTGTTTCAAATAAATGTTATTTTGAGGTTTCGTGGCCATACCGTGTTTCTCTCGTTCCTTCTCTTCTTCCTCCCAAACAAACACTAACCGTTTCCTTCTGCCCCCTCTTTCCCACCAAATCAGTGGACCAAATAAGAACCCCTTCTACATCCCCCCCCCCCAATCAGGTGGCTAAATTTGGACACCTTTTTTTTTTTTTTTTTCTACAAAAACAACAAAATTCGCCCCCAAAAAATAGTTAAAGTTGTAAAAGAAAAGACAATTTTATTTGCTTTTTCTGTATAGTATTTATTAAGAAATAAAGGATTTTTTTTGCAACATAATTTGTCTCTGGTATTAAAGTTTTATCCCCCTGCCTTGTTACCCCCTCCCCCCCCCCCCCCCCTCAGGGGGCAGTTGGCTGTCTCCCTTTCTCCCCCCTCCCCTGAGGCAGTGCTCTTTTTGGTGGGAAATGGGAGATGTTTTGGTGGGTATGGCATGCAGGGCGTGGGGTTTTAGGGGTGCATGCATATTTGAAGCGGTTTCCAGGTTGGTGCAGCTGCCCCTGAGGTTATGGGAAGTGTACAGATTCCCCCTTTGCTGGTTATAGGGATGTAATGCAGGAGTCCATACAGGGGGAAGCTGAGACTGTTTCTCTATACTCTTATGGCAGCCATGATGGCTGCGATGTTCGCCTACTCGCTGGGGAAGGACAAGGCATCTGCTGTAGTTATTACGGTGTGGCCCTCATGCCTGGCCAATTCTTGTCCTACCCAAGCTGGAAGGATGTGTCCATCTTTCCCACTAACATTGTTCCTTGGGTTTGGGTGGTTTGGCTGCCTGCTCCTCTCCCAAAACTGGCTGCTTGAAAGCGCTCCATGGGGGAAGGGCCCTTCACTGCCAGGGTTGCCGTGCCCATGTTCTTCAGGCAGAGGGGACTGGTACATGGCTACTCTGCAGGGTGTTCTGGGAGGCAGGATTCCCTTCTCGTAGCTTCTGGCATCCCAGAAGAGACATCCATGGAGGACTGTACATGCCTCTTCCATGGAGAGGACCCTAGCGAGCCTTTCTGGTCCTTGGCAGGACTGGTGATGGCACCGTCCAGGGGTCTACAGACCAGGTCAGTTTCAACAAGCTGGGATGACCAACAATTCCAACGACCTTTCCGACAAATGCCCAGCACAAACCAGCCACCAAGTGGCTGAAGTGTAAGATCTGTGGGTGATGTGACAGCTGTGGGCAGGCTGGCCACGTTTCTTGAACAGTGGGTCCAGACTAGAGGACCAATGAGAAGATGGCTTGTGCCATAGAGCGATTATCAAACCCTGGCAACATCTCACAAAAAGGTCCACCAAGCTGCCGTGTTGAATTATGCCATTATAATGGGGCTATTCAAGATCTGTGGGTCACTGCAGCTATTCCAAGTGGCGCCACGCGGTCACTGCTTTTATTCAATGCTCTTTCTGGCCCCCAAGTCATCAGGTGGACGCAGCGGTGTCTAACCTCAAACGGGTCCATTGCTTGTTAAATCAGCCATTTAAAAATTGAGTGATCAAAGAATGTCAGCGGTGCAGCAAGGCGATAACTTGGCATCAATTGCTCTAATACCTGCTTATACCGATTTATTACCACGCTCCTAAATGCGGTTGTCTAGGAGTTGGGCACTTTTTGTTCAAAATCTTGCCGTCTGGGTTTGTAACAATACCCCGCACACTTACCGAGCTAATGGTGGTAATTGCAGTAAAGCTTCAGAGCTGGAGTACATGTCATGCTGCAATTTCAGGTCTAGCTGGCCAAGAACTAGGTAAGAGTTGGGCAACTGATTTCTCAATGTAGCCACAGGTGTGGCGAACCTTAATATATAAAATCGAAAGGTTGTTACTAGCTGCGGTGAATCTAATTGGCCAGAGGCTGATGACCAATCAGATTGGTGGGTCTAACGTCACCCAACTGCCACTCTCTTCCCCCTCGGCCACACACACTCTCTGTCCTCCCCCCTCCCCCCCCCCCCCATCACACTCACCTCCCTCCCCGGTGGGGGGGACAGGCAATGGCCAGGCAGCACACCACCTCCCGCCCAAACCGCCGCCTCCAGCCTCCCCTCCACACAGCACCACACACCACCTCCCTCCCGTAGGGTGCGGCGCCGCACGGAACTGCGGGGGGGCGTGGCCTGCGCCCGAGAAGGGCGCCGCACGGGACTGAGACGTGTGTGACTGAATGTGTGTCCGACTGTGTGTCACTGTGTGTGACACTGTCCCCCCCCCTGTCCACTGTCCCCCCCTCCTGTCCACTGTCTCCCCCTCCTGTCCACTGTCCCCCCCTCCCGTCCACTGTCCCCCCACCTCCCGTCCACTGTCCCCCCACCTCCCGTCCACTGTCCCCCCCCCACTCTCCGTCCACTGTCCCCCGTCCACTGTCCCCCCCCCCCACTCTCCGTCCACTGTCCCCCCCCACCCTCCGTCCACTGTCCCCCCCACCCTCCGTCCACTGTCCCCCCCCACCCTCCCGTCCACTGTCCCCCCCCACCCTCCCGTCCACTGTCCCCCCCCCACCGTCCCGTCCACTGTCCCCCCCACCCTCCCGTCCACTGTCCCCCCTCCCGTCCACTGTCCCGTCCACTGTCCCCGTCCCCCTCCCGTCCACTGTCCCCGTCCACTGTCCCCGTCCACTGTCCCCGTCCACTGTCCCCGTCCCCCTCCCGTCCACTGTGTCCGTCCACTGTCCCCGTCAACCTCCCGTCCACTGTCCCCGTCCCCGTCCACTGTGTCCGTCCCCCTCCCGTCCACTGTGTCCGTCCCCCTCCCGTCCACTGTGTCCGTCCCCCTCCCGTCCACTGTGTCCGTCCCCCTCCCGTCCACTGTGTCCGTCCACTGTCCCCGTCCACTGTCCCCGTCCACTGTCCCCGTCCCCCTCCCGTCCACTGTCCCGTCCCCCCCGCTCCCGTCCACTGTCCCCGTCCCCCTCCCGTCCACTGTCCCGTCCACTGTCCCCCCCCGCTCCCGTCCACTGTCCCCCCCGCTCCCTTCCACTGTCCCCCCCCGCTCCTGTCCACTGTCCCCCCCCCCGCTCCCGTCCACTGTCCCCGTCCCCCTCCCGTCCACTGTCCCGTCCACTGTCCCGTCCCCCCCGCTCCCGTCCACTGTCCCCGTCCCCCTCCCGTCCACTGTCCCCCCCCGCTCCCGTCCACTGTCCCCCCCCGCTCCCGTCCACTGTCCCCCCCCGCTCCCGTCCACTGTCCCCCCCCGCTCCTGTCCACTGTCCCCCCCCCCGCTCCCGTCCACTGTCCCCCCCGCTCCCGTCCACTGTCCCCCCCCCGCTCCCGTCCACTGTCCCCCCCCCCCGCTCCCGTCCACTGTCCCCCCCCCCCGCTCCCGTCCACTGTCCCCCCCCCCCCCCGCTCCCGTCCACTGTCCCCCCCCGCTCCCGTCCACTGTCCCCCCCCGCTCCCGTCCACTGTCCCCCCCGCTCCCGTCCACTGTCCCCCCCGCTCCCGTCCACTGTCCCCCCCCGCTCCCGTCCACTGTCCCCCCCCCGCTCCCGTCCACTGTCCCCCCCCCCCGCTCCCGTCCACTGTCCCCCCCCCCCGCTCCCGTCCACTGTCCTCCCCCCCTCTCCCGTCCACTGTCCTCCCCCCCTCCCGTCCACTGTCCCCCCCTCCCGTCCACTGTCCCCCCCTCCCGTCCACTGTCCCCCCCTCCCGTCCACTGTCCCCCATCCTCCCGACCACTGTCCCCCGTCCACTGTCCCCCCACCCTCCCGTCCACTGTCCCCCCACCCTCCCGTCCACTGTCCCCCCCACCCTCCCGTCCACTGTCCCCCCACCCTCCCGTCCACTGTCCCCCCACCCTCCCGTCCACTGTCCCCCCACCCTCCCGTCCACTGTAACCCCCACCCTCCCGTCCACTGTCCCCCCACCCTCCCGTCCACTGTCCCCCCACCCTCCCGTCCACTGTCCCCCCACCCTCCCGTCCACTGTCCCCACCCTCCTGTCCACTGTCCCCCCACCCTCCCCCATCCTCCCGTCCACTGTCCCCCCCTCCCGTCCACTGTCCCCCCCTCCCGTCCACTGTCCCCCCCCTCCCGTCCACTGTCCCCCCCCTCCCGTCCACTGTCCCCCCCCTCCCGTCCACTGTCCCCCCCCTCCCGTCCACTGTCCCCCCCCCCTCCCGTCCACTGTCCCCCCCCCCTCCCGTCCACTGTCCCCAACCCTACCGTCCACTGTCCCCCACCCTCCCGTCCACTGTCCCCCACTGTCCCCCATCCTCCCGTCCACTGTCCCCCATCCTCCCGTCCACTGTCCCCCATCCTCCCGTCCACTGTCCCCCATCCTCCCGTCCACTCCCGTCCACTGTCCCCCACCCTCCCGTCCACTGTCCCCCCCACCCTCCCCCATCCTCCCGTCCACTGTCCCCCCCCCTCCCGTCCACTGTCCCGCCCCCTCCCGTCCACTGTCCCCCCCCTCCCGTCCACTGTCCCCCCCCTCCCGTCCACTGTCCCCCCCCTCCCGTCCACTGTCCCCCCCCTCCCGTCCACTGTCCCCCCCCTCCCGTCCACTCTCCCCCCCCTCCCGTCCACTGTCCCCCCCCTCCCTACCGTCCACTGTCCCCCCCCTCCCTACCGTCCACTGTCCCCCATCCTCCCCCATCCTCCCGTCCACTGTCCCCCCACCCTCCCGTCCACTGTCCCCCCACCCCTCCCGTCCACTGTCCCCCCACCCCTCCCGTCCACTGTCCCCCCACCCCTCCCGTCCACTGTCCCCCCACCCCTCCCGTCCACTGTCCCCCCACCCCTCCCGTCCACTGTCTCCCACCCCCCCCCCTCCTGTCCACTGTTCTCTCCCCCTCCCCCAGAGGGGGGGAGAACGAAGAAAGAGGGGGAGAGGGGAGAGAAGGGAGCGGGAAATTTAACTCACGGGCAACGCCGGGTCTCTCAGCTAGTGAGAAATGAAATTCACCACAAAAAACCCACCCCCCCCAATCAGTCCCTGGCGCTGCTGGGCGCCCCAGCCATTCTCCACTCACTGCCCCTGGCCACTGTCCGCAGCCTCTCCCCTCAGCACCAGCACTTCCATCGGCCGCCACACACATTTTTACCGGGCACGCTGGCAAACTCAAATTTGCCACACTTGCATGGCCAATTCGCCACTTGTGGTGATTGGCGACAGGGGTTGCCCACCTTGGAACTAGAAGACCATGGCTACGTAAAAGCAATACAGTGGAGTCCCGATTATCCCGCCGTCCGTTTTATCCGTCATCTCGCTTGCTGGTGGCCGGAGAAGAGGACCATGTCGGCGTAGGAATGGAGTTGGTGGCAGCAGGAGGCCATCAGACCGCGTGCGGACCAGGAGCAGAGCAGCCGGGGAGGAGCGCGCTGGAAGTTGATCGGTGTCTGACTTCCGGTGTTACAGCGTGCTGCCCCCCGGCCGTTCTATGCCGCTCTGCTCCTGCTCTGCCACAGAGGGCCTGATGGTCTTCTGCCTGCCGCCGACCGCTGTCTTAACACCATTCCTCCGCTGACATGGTCCTCTTCGGCCGGCAGCTGTCTTCCTCCGGTGTCGCTCCTGTGCCCTGCAGTCCTCCCGCTGCTTGAGAAGGGGGTTATACGGTATGGGTCCCGTTTAGGTCAGGTACTGACTACTGTGTAATTATTGCTCAAGTCTGTTTCTTGGGGTCCTGTTCAATAAACGGGGGGCTTGTGTCCTTTTCCCCCATTAAGTGATCAAATCTTTGATGGCTACAGGTCAACGTTATTCAACGTGGTAGGACAAAGTTCCCGACTCTGCGAGACCAGAACGTCTCTGGCATCCATAAGACAAACTCTTTGTTGGTGGATCAAGCGATGGAACATTCAGACAGGAAGGTCCATACCTGAATGTGCTCACCACCCATGCCAGTCTTAACAGGATGGAGGGCAGCTTGCCAAAACATGTCAGTCAATGGTCACCCTCCGAGACCAAGTTTACCCGTCACCCCCCTGGAGATACACATGTTCAAAGGGTGATTCAAAGGACGGTGTCCAGTCGTGTAGGGACCTTTGACTCAATGTTGTCGGGTGATGCCACACCCTATATCAATCGACAAGGGGCCACAGTGTAATAGCTCTGCGGCCTCAAGGATCCTCAGATAGTCATAACCAATCGGTTCCCCCCCCCCCCATCCTTCAGTGACTTGTATTTCAGGAGACTAACGTATGAAGGTCGACTTCTTGAGCAGACAAGCTGTCCCACCAGGAGAATGAGAAGATATTCATGGACATAGCACAGCGATGGGGCTTCCATCAGTAAGCCCGAGGTCTTCCAGGGAAAACACCAAGGTCCCTCATTTAGCTCCAGCTGGAGAACACTAATTAGGACCCTGCCTGTGGCAATGAAGGCAGCCCCGTGGCAGGAGCCCACCCAGTTCTTCCGAACATGCAAGGACGGACCGACGGACCATCCGTAATGACCAGGTGGGGGATAAGAAGAGGAGGGGGATAATGAAGTGTGAGAGGGAGGCAGAGAGAAGGGGGTAGGGTAGATGCCGGTGAGAAGACGCTGTTGAGGGGAGCTTCTGTAATCTGTGCGAGCCACAATGTCAAGTTTACATTGTGTGTGGCCCGGGAAGCTTGGCAGAGGCCGCGCTCCCCCAAATAATTGCCCACCCGTCAGACGCTTCCGCCGTTCCTCCAGCCCAATCCTGGATTACTTCAATTGACAACAGTGTCGGGGTTCAGAGGAGACCTAGACATGCCTAATTACTGCACATGTATACTACAGCTCGGATACACGTATACAGCACCCTGCTCCTGTAGAACTGTATAAGTGGGTTTGGTGTCTCCCATAGGAGATGCATATATATGTGTCCTTCTACCCCACCCCCCTATAGAAAAGAAAATGTTTCCTCAGATACATGCAACGCTGCTTGGCTGTAGATCTATTTCCCCCTATATAATGGTTTGGTTAGAGCTGTGGATATACATATGTACCCCTAAAGGAGAGTTTACCTCTATGGACAGCAAATACTCCCTCTAAAGACTTAATCAGCCCATGTACCCTTTGTTGTGTATGTCTGCACGTATAGAAACGTACGGTCTGCACGTATAGAAACGTACGGTCTGCCAGGAGGGTATAAGCCCAGCCTTGGAAGGGACACGATACTAACTGGAAGACAAAGGGTGACAGGGATGTCTCTTAACAATCATGTCCAAAAGTAGGGGAGAGGAAAAAGGTGTAAGGGGGAGGGAGGGAAGGGGAGAAGGAGGGAGGGAGGGAAGGAGGGAGGGGGAATGGGGGAAAAAAAAGGAGGAACAGAGCAATCAAAATAACAATGAGCATATTAACACAGAAAATGCTGGAACTCGCTCTCGGGGCTGATCCCTGCAGGATATAAAGTATTCAACATAAATATCCATTTCTCTTTTATTTCAATTGGTTCAACGATTCCCTTTTCTAACATGAAACAGAATATGTTCAATGCCGCTAAGAGCACCGTAGATATTACTAGGCACATGGCACATAAAGCTTGGCCCCCTGCAGACGCACTTACCAGAACTCCCTCCTACTGTTTCTGTACGTTCCTCCTACATACCAGTTAGATTGTAAGCTCCTCGGGGCAGGTACTCCTCTTCCTTAATGTTACTTTTATGTCTAAAGCACTTATTCCCATGATCTGTTATTTATATTATCTGTTATTTATTGGATTACCACATGTATTACTGCTGTGACGCGCTATGTACATTAATGGCGCTATACAAATAAAGACATACAATACAAAAAGAGAACTTGGGGTCCCCCTGTGGAGCTGGAAAAATGTCGGGACTGGGAATCTGAGGCCCCCGTTAGTTATGGCAGAAGAGAGATCCTAGGATTGACGCGGAGCACAGCTGAAGAAGGGGACAGCGCCAAACATGAAGTTAAAACAGGTATTTATTGGACATGGTAAACGGGGAAAAGAAAACACACTCCGACGCGTTTCAGGCAAAGCGCCCTTTATCAAAGAGTAGATTCGCGTCTATCACACTCACAGTCTTATATTGGGTTCACCCGCCCACAAATGTCAGTGACGCGACGTGAATTTGGCGCGAAAGGGTTTATTTAATTCTATTGGTGAGGCCATCTTCCAATCGGACGGAGCTCTAGAATTGGAGTGTGCGTCACATGCGGGCGAGGGATCCCGTTCAGACTGCGAGCGTGGACGAAAGATACCGACGTAAACAAATGGATACAGAATAACATAAAAAGACATACAAATAACAAGCAAACGTGAAATAAACTTGCGAATTAGTTTCCTACATGGGCGAGGAGCATGGAAGAAAAGTTCGAATTAGTGTAGCTCCATAAGAAGACACCTAATAATAAATCACACAGAACAATAAGAGAATAAGTATAATAGTAAACACTGTTCCATGTATACCCATCTGTCCAAAGTGCAAATATAGCGAAGGAAAACATAATAAAAAAACCCCTATAACTACCCATATAGCTGATTATGTAAATATATTAACTGGATCATTAAAAAAAAGTATGATAATATGTAAAGGCCAATAATATACTCAGCAGCTCATCTATATGGATACTTTATATGAAGTAAAAAGATCACGGATATATTTAATAGTAAGTAATTATGAAATCAATATTATTTTAGGAAGTGCTCACGTTCTCAGCCTCGGTTCATGCCCTCGGGTGCCGATGTCCCAAGGGCATAAATCCGGTGCATCTCTCTACGGTTGAGGACTTCTCGATCTCCTCCCCTGAGGTTCGTGTGTATATGTTCTATGGCGCGGTAAGAAAATGAGGTAAGTGTTCCAAGGGGGCAGCTCGTGAAGTGACGTGCTACAGGAAACCTGTCATCGTGATTTCTCATACTTCTGATGTGTTCGCTTATTCTAACTCTAAGTGTTCTGATGGTTCTGCCTATTCTGCCTCTAAGTGTTCTGATGGTTCTGCATATTCTGCCTCTAAGTGTTCTGATGGTTCTGCCTATTCTGCCTCTAAGTGTTCTGATGGTTCTGCATATTCTGCCTCTAAGTGTTCTGATGGTTCTGCCTATTCTGCCTCTAAGTGTTCTGATGGTTCTGCCTCTAAGTGTTCTGATGGTTCTGCCTATTCTGCCTCTAAGTGTTCTGATGGTTCTGCATATTCTGCCTCTAAGTGTTCTGATGGTTCTGCCTCTAAGTGTTCTGATGGTTCTGTCTATTCTGCCTCTAAGTGTTCTGATGGTTCTGCATATTCTGCCTCTAAGTGTTCTGATGGTTCTGCCTCTAAGTGTTCTGATGGTTCTGCCTATTCTGCCTCTAAGTGTTCTGATGGTTCTGCCTATTCTAAGTGTTCTGATGGTTCTGCCTATTCTGCCTCTAAGTGTTCTGATGGTTCTGCCTATTCTGACTCTAAGTGTTCTGATGGTTCTGCCTATTCTAAGTGTTCTGATGGTTCTGCCTATGTATCCGCTCCCACAGGCACACCTAAGTAGGTGAATAAGGTTAGTGTTACATGTCATGAATGACCCAATGCGATGTGTTTGATTCGTATGTATATGAATGACCCAATGCGATGTGTTTGATTCGTATGTATATTCCTAATAGATTTTATTGGCGTTGCATATCTGCAGAGATTGCAATTCCCACATTTGAAGAATCCTTTGGGTAATTTTTTCACACCCTCTTTAGCCGAGCAGTATAGGCTGGGGGATACGTGACTCCCAATGGTTTTAGCTTTTTTTTTTTTTTTTTGAAAACCATTCTAGGGTTAGATCTTGTATATATATATGTATATATATATATATGTATATATATATATGTATATATATATATATATATATATATATATATATATATATATATATATATATATATATAATCGAGATCTTTATCCAGTTTCAGAACTGTTGTGTAAAATAGACCTGATCTGGCTCAGCTTGTTTCGAAAAGGTTGTTATGAAGAGTGGTAACTCGCCAGTTGCCTCATTCTGAGTATTAACTCCGTTTTTGATGTTGGTATAGTTGTTTTTTTTTACTCTATTTTTAGCCAAGAGTTCTTTTCTATTGATATTCAAAGGCAACCTCCAGGTCCCTCTCCCCATAGCCACGATTCCCAAATCTTTGCTCGAGTTCTTCTGCTTGAGTAAGAAAGGACTCTTCAGAGTCCTGAGTCTTAGGACCTGTCCTTTGGGAACGCCCCGGATTAATGATCTAGGCTGGGCACTCTTTGTTTGGGGTGGGAAGGGAGCGATCCAATCAGGAACACCTCATGTGAATAAAAAACATAAAAAACAATAATGGTGCAGTATGTTGATGCAGTGTGGGCTAGATGCAAGTCTTGGCTCTTAAGGATTTCCTACTTACAAACAGGAATAAAAAGTAGAGCTTTGGTCTGACTCAGTCAGGAGGTATATATGTAGTTGGTGTTCCTTTTAAGTATATATTGGTCCCATTCTGTTCTTATGCAGAGAGACTGTTCCAGAGATGTTGGCACTCAAATCTCCATGTGGTATATGCAATATAAAATAACACAGAAAAGCCAATGGTGCAGGTTGCGAAAACAATGGATTTATATAAATGAAGGGGTAAGAGTTGTACTCACACTAAGTACAAATGGCTTGTACATATAAAGGTATCTTTAGCAATCTAATGCTTGTATCTGCGGCGGTGTTCTCTCCCGATTCCCCTCTGTTTCCAGGCGTGTCGCCGGCGGTGGCGTCTGACGTCACTTCCGTCTCGCGGGTGACCGCATCCGGTGGAGATGGATGGCGACGCGCTGGAGGAGAGTTTGCAGGGGAGTTCTAGCGTCCGGCGTCTTCTCTTGGAGGCAGCTGCAGCTAGTATATTTGCTCTACGCGTTTCGCTGTCGCACACAGCTTCGTCAGGAGCATTATGACGTCTCTTGTTAGTGCCATATATTTATATGGGATCGCTTGATTAGCTTCACATTGTCAATCAAATTAAGCCAAATAGCACATGATTAAAACCACAGATTCGCCTATACATAGGCACAATAAAACTGGGGTTCAAAACAAATAGAATATAAATGTATGACATATTAAAAATTATAATATGTTAATTTATACTAACATTCAAATATAAAGCTAAAAATAAAAATATCAATAAAAACCTTCATAAAAGGTGTTGTTACAGAAATAATTCAAATAAAGAAACACTTATAACATCATGAGTATGGGAGAGAGAAAAGACAAAGAAAAAGGTGCATCAGTAATTTCATTTGCATTTTAGCCAAGAGTTCTTTTCTATTGATATTCAAAGGCAACCTCCAGGTCCCTCTCCCCATAGCCACGATTCCCAAATCTTTGCTTGAGTTCTTCTGCTTGAGTAAGAAAGGACTCTTCAGAGTCCTGAGTCTTAGGACCTGTCCTTTGGAACGCCCCGGATTAATGATCTAGGCTGGGCACTGTTAGAGCTGAGCAGGGAATTTCGTGAGTTTTCCTTCCTATAGACGTTAGTCTGTATTTTTAAGCCATCTATATATAAATGTACATCTAGGTAAATCAATTTTTGTATCATGATACATATGAGTGAATTTCAAATAATAAGTATTTACTTCTAGATATTCAAAAAAAAAAAGCGTGAAGTGTGTCTATATCCCCATTCCAGATAAACAATAAATCATCTATAAAAAACGACGATAAAAAAAATAACGTGTTCTCTGAATGGATTAGTGTCACCGAAAATGTGTGTAGTCTCCCAAAATCCCAAAAAGAGGTTAGCGTATGAGGGTGCTAATGACGTGCCCATGGCTGCCCCCCGTGACTAAGTAATATTGTTTATCAAACATAAAATAGTTGTGCTGTAACAAAAACATAACCGAGTCCAATTAAAAAAAGTGCTCTGTGCCAAGTGTATATTAGAGTGATTAAGAAAATAACTAATAGCTCTTGTGCTAAAGTGTGATCAATTATCGTGTATAATGAGGTCACATCACGTGTGACCCACATAAAAAGGTGTTTAACCAGTTAATGTTTTGAATATCTAGAAGCAAATCCGAGGAGTCTCTCAAATATGAAGGAAGCGTTTTAACTAAAGTCTGTAAAAGATATTCCACGTACCTGGACTTGGAGATAAACTCTGGCCCTCCCTGTATAAACGGGTCCAGAAGAAGGGTACCCCCCATATCCCGTAATGATAGATCTAATATCATTACTATGCCTGTTGTACTGCGTGATGAAGAGGGGGTATGGTCCCCAAAATTGATCTTTTTCCTCGTGCTAGTATTGGATTTGTGTGAACACAGGCCTTGACGTGAGAAAGGCCCTATATATTGCAGCCCTCCTGTATGCTGCCTGGTCTGTACTGGAATCTTCCAGCGAGATCCCGTGATTTCTCTACAAATGACTCGGTAGTGGAACAAATCCATGTGATCCTCAGAAACTGTTCCTTAGGGATCCCTCAAATGGGGGATCCCCATCTGCTTTCAGAAAAAGCATGGCTAGAATATTCCTTACGGAAGATGTCACTTTGTATTGTGCAGTTTGTATCAAGAGCACTAAATCCAGGTTTGCATGTGACAAATTTACACTTAAAAAAATTCAAAATCGAGGGACTCCACAAACTCCCCCCAATAGCTTAGTGCCACATCAAAATAAGGTCCTCTACATAACGACGGAAAAACAACTATATTGGAACGTGAGTGTTTAAAAATCGATATAAATGTGTTTTCTCCCAGTGACCCATAAATAAGTTAGCATAAGGTGCAAATGTTGTGTCCATAGCTGTGCCACGTAATTAATGAATACAAATTATTATGCACGAGTAGAAATATAGATTTAATTATGAAAGCACTCTATGCAGGTGAGAGGTGCCTAAATAATATTGAACGCCTGAAATACCATGCGTGTGATCAATAAGTGTGAAGTGACATCAAGTGTAACCCATGTGTAATTAGGGGAACAGGGAAGTAAGTGTGTGCGCCGTAAAAATAATCGATATATCTGGAAAGACCATCTCCCAAAGATCCAATCCTCGCTGTGATCAGCCCCCAGGGGGGGGGGGGGGGCGCCTAATCAGACTTGTATGGATCCGTGGGAGATGGACGACAGGGGGTAACAGGATCACACAGGAAAGCTCGTTCTGTTTCATCCCAGACCCCGAGAACAACTCCTAGGTCTAGAATGGGTTTCAACCGAGATGCAGTAGGAACAAGCCTCAAAGTCAGATGATTAGACAGTTATCTTGCGATAGTGTCAGATTGTGAATGACTATCGCCCGCCCGTATCTGCACTGGTTTTTTATATAATCAAATTTGGTCTCGCTTTTTTTATTGCACTTGTTCACTTTTGGACAAGTTGGAGTGGCCAGAGGGGAGCCTGGGACCCTTGGCTAGGGGATGTCCTGGGACCCTTGGCTAGGGGGATGTCCTGGGACCCTTGCCTAGGGGGATGTCCTGGGACCCTTGCCTAGGGGGATGTCCTGGGACCCTTGCCTAGGGGGATGTCCTGGGACCCTTGCCTAGGGGGATGTCCTGGGACCCTTGCCTAGGGGGATGTCCTGGGACCCTTGCCTAGGGGGATGTCCTGGGACCCTTGCCTAGGGGGATGTCCTGGGACCCTTGCCTAGGGGGATGTCCTGGGACCCTTGGCTAGGGGGATGTCCTGGGACCCTTGGCTAGGGGGATGTCCTGGGACCCTTGGCTAGGGGGATGGGGACCCCGTTCAACGAGCCTGCAAAGGTTTTAATGTGAGGCCCTTACACATGGAAAGGCTGGAATAAGGGTTTCTTCTTAAAACCCAAATAGATCCCAACAAAAAAAGGGAAGCAATAAGCTCTATAACAGGAGCATCTTCACCCAACATGCCAGTCATGTCTTGTAACACGCAACAATCAGAACATGTAGCGTGCACTCCCACTGCGTGCGGAGGGGGACAACAAAGCGGGCAGCCCGTCAGGAGGGGGGGACGCCAGGTCGGCAACCGCAATGCCCACAGTGGATACATAGATAGGAAAGAGAATCAATAATGTTGCAAAACCCCTTCGTTTATTAATAAATATTGTGCAGAAAAAGCAAACAAAAAAAAAAAAAAGTATTTTCTGTTACAACTTGATTTTTTTTTGGGGCATTTTTTTTCTTTTCCCCAAAAACTAGTGCCCAAACGTAGCCATCTGACTGACTTGGGGGGGGGGGGGGGGGGTGCATTCGGTCCACAGATTTGGTGGGGGGAGGGGGGCAGAACGGTTGGATCCGCCACGTTAGAGATTTCCTCGATGTCTTTATCCTCTTCCGTCACCATGTTGATGGCGACCCCTTTCCTGCCGAAACGGCCGCCCCTCACAATCCTACAGGGGGGGGGGGGGGGAGAGAGAGGTTAGAAGGGGAGATGGCCGCTCACAACCCTGGAGATCACGTCCATAGGGTCAGCGATGTCTCCCTGATAAGACGATACCAAAGACCCCATTACTGTTAGGAATTGGAGATTCCCTCATCCCAGAAAGCGGCCAACAGGGAAATATACTGATCCTATAAAGACGCAGGCCCTACAGAGCACGTATAGGAGAAACGCCGCTGCGCTCAGCGTGTGGGCCACGATTAAGTTGCGGAACGCAGTAAAGCAGCATTGACCGCGGTGGAGCGTGGCCACGGATTGCTCTGCCACGGGCCTACATTCTGCGGTCAGCACGGGAAGGCTGGGCAGAGAGGGAAACCTTTGGCCTAGAGGGAGAGACCCTATAGATGCCCCTATAGACACGCACCTGTGGATGTAGTTTTCCTGGTGATGGGGAACACTAATTAACCCCTCTGTTCCCACGCGCCACGTTGACGTAGAACTGGCGGATACCCTCCAGCGTCAGCCCTTCCTTCACCAGGATACGGATTGGGTTCCCGCGTACACAGTCACCTCAAGGACGTCAGAGGGCATCGTGGCCGAGAGCAAGACCACCTGAGGGGGGGGGGGGGGGGGGGGGGGGGTGGGGGGGAGGAAGAGGCCGATTACTGAGCCACCAGGGAATGTATCCCTGGGGTATACACCGTGCAGGTTATCACCACCCGATGGGAATATAGGATATTCCTGTATATACAACCCGATTATAACACCGGTAGGAAGGTTCTCATTAGGGTTATAATGTAACCAGGGCCCCCCCCTTCCCCCCCCCCCCCCCCCCCCCCAGCACAAGGCAACAGCTCTCAGACTGGATGGTGAGATCATATTCCCCAGAGTCCTTTTGCAGCAGACGGCTCCCGCCCGCAGGACGCAGGCGAGGCAGACCTGCCGCAGAGAGAGCCGGGGATCAGATGACACGCATGGATTTTCATCATGGAACCGCCCCCGCCCAGCACGTGACCCCATAATTCAGCTCCCTTCATGGCTGCAAAATAACTCATTGCTTCCAAAAGCAAAGTCTGTTACAGAAGTAACGTGGGAAGTAACCGCGCTTTATTTCTGCATGGAATCGGCGTGTTCACACTGAGATTAGACCCCGCACTGTCCCACACTCACCCGCAGATCAGCTGTGATGAGGACACGGCTGGAACCGGATCGGAACCCCCTCATGATGACGTCCCGCTCCTTCTGATCCATGTCACCGTGCTGAGGGAGGAACGAGGCGGGGACAGGTCAGTCACTATCATGGGACGCAGCGTGTACTATCAGCGCACAGATACACATCGTATCAGATTCATCCAAGAGAGGCGCGTGGGAATACATGTGTGATACTCTGCATAATTATACAGCGCGGCATGTTCAGCATCAGTGCAGCTAGGGATATATACACCAATTATACCATCCAATATCAATAATGTATGAATATATAAATGTTTAGACAAGATGCGTCATAAGATTTATTTTTAATCTATATCCACATTGAACTGTAACCAGGGGGGGGGGGGGGGGGGAGGGTGTGTCTGTGTGTGTATACTCAGCATCGTTATTACAATTCCCAGCACACACATGTGGCTATACACACCACTAATATACAGGAGTACAGGTATACAGTGTATATAGCACAGGACATGGGGATACACACCCCTAATATACAGGAGTACAGGTATACAGTGTATACAGCACAGGACATGGGGAGGGTCTGTCCCCACAGCATGAACCAGCTGACAGTCACAGTGCGGGCTGTGCTGGGATGAATATGGGATGAGATAC
>NW_027455222.1:0-41766 GCF_040206685.1 Ascaphus truei
TTCTCTCGCTCTGTGGCGCCCCTCTCTCGCTCTGTGGCGCCCTCTCTTGCTCTGTGGCGCCCACTCTCTCTCTGTGGTGCCCCTCTCTCTCTCGCTCTGTGGCGCCCTCTCTCTCTCTGTGGCACGCTCTCTCTCTCTCTGTGGCACCCTCTTTCTCTCTCTCTGTGGCGCCCTCTCTCTCTCTGTGGCGCCCTCTCTCTCTCGCTCTGTGGTGCCCTCTCTCTCTCGCTCTGTGGCGCCCTCTCTCTCTCTGTGGCGCACTCTTTCTCTCGCTCTGTGGCACCCTCTCTCTCTCGCTCTGTGGCGCCCCTCTCTCTCGCTCTGTGGCGCCCTCTCTCTCTCTGTGGCACCCTCTCTCTCGCTCTGTGGCGCCCTCTCTCTGTCTGTGGCGCCCTCTTTCTCTCGTTCTGTGGCGCCCTCTTTCTCTCGTTCTGTGGCACCCTCTCTCTCTCGCTCTGTGGCGCCCTCTCTCTCGCTCTGTGGCGCCCTCTCTCTCGCTCTGTGGCGCCCTCTCTCTCTCTGTGGCGCCCTCTCTCTCTCTGTGGCGCCCTCTCTCTCTCGCTCTGTGGCGCCCTCTTTCGCTCTGCTGTGCCCTCTCTCTCGCTCTGTGTCGCCCTCTCTCTCTCTGTGTCGCTCTCTCTCTCTCTGTGGCACCCTCTCTGTCTCATTCTGTGGCACCCTCTCTCTCTCTGTGGCGCCCTCTCTCGCTTTGTGGCGCCCTCTCTCTCTCTGTGGCGCCCTCTCTCTCTCGCTCTGTGGCGCCCTCTCTCTGTCTGTGGCGCCCTCTTTCTCTCGTTCTGTGGCACCCTCTCTCTCTCGTTCTGTGGCACCCTCTCTCTCTCGCTCTGTGGCGCCCTCTCTCTCGCTCTGTGGCGCCCTCTCTCTCGCTCTGTGGCGCCCTCTCTCTCGCTCTGTGGCGCCCTCTCTCTCTCTGTGGCGCCCTCTCTCTCTCGCTCTGTGGCGCCCTCTCTCTCTCTGTGGCGCCCTCTCTCTCTCTGTGGCGCCCTCTCTCGCTTTGTGGCGCCCTCTCTCTCTCTGTGGCGCCCTCTCTCTCTCGCTCTGTGGCGCCCTCTCTCTGTCTGTGGCGCCCTCTTTCTCTCGTTCTGTGGCACCCTCTCTCTCTCGCTCTGTGGCGCCCTCTCTCTCGCTCTGTGGCACCCTCTCTCTCTCTGTGGCGCCCTCTCTCTCTCTGTGGCGCCCTCTCTCTCTCGCTCTGTGGTGCCCTCTCTCTCTCGCTCTGTGGCGCCCTCTCTCTCTCTGTGGCGCACTCTTTCTCTCGCTCTGTGGCACCCTCTCTCTCTCGCTCTGTGGCGCCCTCTCTCTCGCTCTGTGGCGCCCTCTCTCTCTCTGTGGCACCCTCTCTCTCGCTCTGTGGCGCCCTCTCTCTGTCTGTGGCGCCCTCTTTCTCTCGTTCTGTGGCGCCCTCTTTCTCTCGTTCTGTGGCACCCTCTCTCTCTCGCTCTGTGGCGCCCTCTCTCTTGCTCTGTGGCGCCCTCTCTCTCGCTCTGTGGCGCCCTCTCTCTCGCTCTGTGGCGCCCTCTCTCTCGCTCTGTGGCGCCCTCTCTCTCTCTGTGGCGCCCTCTCTCTCTCTCGCTCTGTGGCGCCCTCTCTCTCTCTCTCTGTGGCGCCCTCTCTCTCTCTGTGGCACCCTCTCTCTCTCTGTGGCGCCCTCTTTCTCTCGCTCTGTGGCACCCTCTCTCTCTCGCTCTGTGGCGCCCTCTCTCTCGCTCTGTGGCGCCCTCTCTCTCTCTGTGGCACCCTCTCTCTCGCTCTGTGGCGCCCTCTCTCTCGCTCTGTGGCGCCCTCTTTCGCTCTGCTGTGCCCTCTCTCTCGCTCTGTGGCGCCCTCTCTCTCTCTGTGTCGCCCTCTCTCTCTCTGTGTACCCCTCTCTCTCTCTGTGTCGCCATCTCTCTCTCTGTATCACCCTCTCTCTCACTCTGTGGCGCCGTCTCTCTCTCTCTCTGTGGCACCCTCTCTCTCTCTCTCTCTGTGGCGCCCTCTCTCTCTCTGTGGCGCCCTCTCTCGCTCTGTGGCGCCCTCTCTCGCTCTGTGGCGCCCTCTCTTGCTCTGTGGCGCCCACTCTCTCTCTGTGGTGCCCTCTCTCTCTCGCTCTGTGGCGCCCTCTCTCTCTCTGTGGCACGCTCTCTCTCTCTCTGTGGCACCCTCTTTCTCTCTCTCTGTGGCGCCCTCTCTCTCTCTGTGGCGCCCTCTCTCTCTCGCTCTGTGGTGCCCTCTCTCTCTCGCTCTGTGGCGCCCTCTCTCTCTCTGTGGCGCACTCTTTCTCTCGCTCTGTGGCACCCTCTCTCTCTCGCTCTGTGGCGCCCTCTCTCTCGCTCTGTGGCGCCCTCTCTCTCTCTGTGGCACCCTCTCTCTCGCTCTGTGGCGCCCTCTCTCTGTCTGTGGCGCCCTCTTTCTCTCGTTCTGTGGCGCCCTCTTTCTCTCGTTCTGTGGCACCCTCTCTCTCTCGCTCTGTGGCGCCCTCTCTCTCGCTCTGTGGCGCCCTCTCTCTCGCTCTGTGGCGCCCTCTCTCTCGCTCTGTGGCGCCCTCTCTCTCTCTGTGGCGCCCTCTCTCTCTCGCTCTGTGGCGCCCTCTCTCTCTCTCTCTGTGGCGCCCTCTCTCTCTCTGTGGCGCCCTCTCTCTCTCGCTCTGTGGCGCCCTCTCTCTCTCTCTCTGTGGCGCCCTCTCTCTCTCTCTCTGTGGCGCCCTCTCTCTCTCTGTGGCACCCTCTCTCTCTCTGTGGCGCCCTCTTTCTCTCGCTCTGTGGCACCCTCTCTCTCTCGCTCTGTGGCGCCCTCTCTCTCACTCTGTGGCGCCCTCTCTCTCTCTGTGGCACCCTCTCTCTCGCTCTGTGGCGCCCTCTCTCTCGCTCTGTGGCGCCCTCTTTCGCTCTGCTGTGCCCTCTCTCTCGCTCTGTGGCGCCCTCTCTCTCTCTGTGTACCCCTCTCTCTCTCTGTGTCGCTATCTCTCTCTCTGTATCACCCTCTCTCTCACTCTGTGGCGCCGTCTCTCTCTCTCTCTGTGGCACCCTCTCTCTCTCTCTCTGTGGCGCCCTCTCTCTCTCTGTGGCGCCCTCTCTCGCTCTGTGGCGCCCTCTCTCGCTCTGTGGCGCCCTCTCTTGCTCTGTGGCGCCCACTCTCTCTCTGTGGTGCCCTCTCTCTCTCGCTCTGTGGCGCCCTCTCTCTCTCTGTGGCACGCTCTCTCTCTCTCTGTGGCACCCTCTTTCTCTCTCTCTGTGGCGCCCTCTCTCTCTCTGTGGCGCCCTCTTTCTCTCGTTCTGTGGCACCCTCTCTCTCTCGCTTTGTGGCGCCCTCTCTCTCTCGCTCTGTGGCGCCCTCTCTCTCGCTCTGTGGCGCCCTCTCTCTCTTTGTGACGCCCCTCTCTCTCTCTGTGGCGCCCTCTCTCGCTTTGTGGCGCCATCTCTCTCTCTGTGGCGCCCTCTCTCTCTCGCTCTGTGGCGCCCTCTCTCTGTCTGTGGCGCCCTCTTTCTCTCGTTCTGTGGCACCCTCTCTCTCTCGCTCTGTGGCGCCCTCTCTCTCGCTCTGTGGTGCCCTCTCTCTCTCTGTGGCGCCCTCTTTCTCTCGCTCTGTGGCACCCTCTCTCTCTCGCTCTGTGGCGCCCTCTCTCTCGCTTTTTGGCGCACTCTCTCTCTCTCTGTGGCACCCTCTCCTCTCGCTCTGTGGCGCCCTCTCTCTCTCTGTGGCGCCCTCTCTATCTCGCTCTGTGGCGCCCTCTCTCTCGCTCTGTGGCGCCCTCTCTCTCGCTCTGTGGCGCCCTCTCTCTCTCTGTGGCGCCCTCTCTCTCTCGCTCTGTGGCGCCCTCTCTCTCTCGCTCTGTGGCGCCCTCTCTCTCTCGCTCTGTGGCGCCCTCTCTCTCTCTGTGGCGCCCTCTTTCTCTCGCTCTTTGGCACCCTCTCTCTCTCGCTCTGTGGCGCCCTCTCTCTCGCTCTGTGGCGCCCTCTCTCTCTCTGTGGCACCCTCTCTCTCGCTCTGTGGCGCCCTCTCTCTCGCTCTGTGGCGCCCTCTCTCTCGCTCTGTGGCGCCCTCTTTCGCTCTGCTGTGCCCTCTCTCTCCCTCTGTGGCGCCCTCTCTCTCTGTGTCGCCCTCTCTCTCTCTGTGTACCCCTCTCTCTCTGTGTCGCCCTCTCTCTCTCTGTGTCGCCCTCTCTCTCTCTGTGTCGCCCTCTCTCTCTCTGTGTCGCCCTCTCTCTCTCTCTGTGTCACCCTCTCTCTGTGTCGCCCTCTCTCTGTGTCGCCCTCTCTCTGTGTCGCTCTCTCTCTCTCTCTCTCTCTCTCTCTCTGTGTGTCTCTCTCTCTCTCTCTGTGTCGCCCTCTCTCTCTCTGTGTCGCCCTATCTCTCTCTCTGTGTCGCCCTCTCTCTCTCTCTCTCTCTGTGTCGCCCTCTCTCTCTCTATGTCGCCCTCTCTCTGTGTCGCCCCTCTCTCTGTGTCGCCCTCTCTCTCTCTGTGTCGCCCTCTCTCTCTCTGTGTCGCCCTCTCTCGCTCTGTGGCACCCTCTCTCTCTCGCTCTGTGGCGCCCTCTCTCTCGCTCTGTGGCGCCCTCTCTCTCTCTGTGGCACCCTCTCTCTCGCTCTGTGGCGCCCTCTCTCTCTCTGTGGCGCCCTCTCTCTCTCTCGCTCTGTGGCGCCCTCTCTCTGTCTGTGGCGCCCTCTTTCTCTCGTTCTGTGGCACCCTCTCTCTCTCGCTCTGTGGCGCCCTCTCTCTCGCTCTGTGGCGCCCTCTCTCTCGCTCTGTGGCGCCCTCTCTCTCGCTCTGTGGCGCCCTCTCTCTCTCTGTGGCGCCCTCTCTCTCTCTGTGGCGCCCTCTCTCTCTCGCTCTGTGGCGCCCTCTTTCGCTCTGCTGTGCCCTCTCTCTCGCTCTGTGTCGCCCTCTCTCTCTCTGTGTCGCTCTCTCTCTCTCTGTGGCACCCTCTCTGTCTCATTCTGTGGCACCCTCTCTCTCTCTGTGGCGCCCTCTCTCGCTTTGTGGCGCCCTCTCTCTCTCTGTGGCGCCCTCTCTCTCTCGCTCTGTGGCGCCCTCTCTCTGTCTGTGGCGCCCTCTTTCTCTCGTTCTGTGGCACCCTCTCTCTCTCGTTCTGTGGCACCCTCTCTCTCTCGCTCTGTGGCGCCCTCTCTCTCGCTCTGTGGCGCCCTCTCTCTCGCTCTGTGGCGCCCTCTCTCTCGCTCTGTGGCGCCCTCTCTCTCTCTGTGGCGCCCTCTCTCTCTCGCTCTGTGGCGCCCTCTCTCTCTCTGTGGCGCCCTCTCTCTCTCTGTGGCGCCCTCTCTCGCTTTGTGCGCCCTCTCTCTCTCTGTGGCGCCCTCTCTCTCTCGCTCTGTGGCGCCCTCTCTCTGTCTGTGGCGCCCTCTTTCTCTCGTTCTGTGGCACCCTCTCTCTCTCGCTCTGTGGCGCCCTCTCTCTCGCTCTGTGGCACCCTCTCTCTCTCTGTGGCGCCCTCTCTCTCTCTGTGGCGCCCTCTCTCTCTCGCTCTGTGGTGCCCTCTCTCTCTCGCTCTGTGGCGCCCTCTCTCTCTCTGTGGCGCACTCTTTCTCTCGCTCTGTGGCACCCTCTCTCTCTCTCGCTCTGTGGCGCCCTCTCTCTCGCTCTGTGGCGCCCTCTCTCTCTCTGTGGCACCCTCTCTCTCGCTCTGTGGCGCCCTCTCTCTGTCTGTGGCGCCCTCTTTCTCTCGTTCTGTGGCGCCCTCTTTCTCTCGTTCTGTGGCACCCTCTCTCTCTCTCGC
This sequence comes from Ascaphus truei, assembly GCF_040206685.1. Lineage (NCBI taxonomy): Eukaryota > Metazoa > Chordata > Amphibia > Anura > Ascaphidae > Ascaphus > Ascaphus truei. The sequence continues at coordinate 5,733 of NW_027455222.1, forward strand.
TCTGTGGCGCCCTCTCTATTGCTCTGTGGCGCCCTCTCTCTCGCTCTGTGGCGCCCTCTCTCTCGCTCTGTGGCGCCCTCTCTCTCGCTCTGTGGCGCCCTCTCTCTCTCTGTGGCGCCCTCTCTCTCTCGCTCTGTGGCGCCCTCTCTCTCTCTCTCTGTGGCGCCCTCTCTCTCTCTGTGGCACCCTCTCTCTCTCTGTGGCGCCCTCTTTCTCTCGCTCTGTGGCACCCTCTCTCTCTCGCTCTGTGGCGCCCTCTCTCTCGCTCTGTGGCGCCCTCTCTCTCTCTGTGGCACCCTCTCTCTCGCTCTGTGGCGCCCTCTCTCTCTCGCTCTGTGGCGCCCTCTTTCGCTCTGCTGTGCCCTCTCTCTCGCTCTGTGGCGCCCTCTCTCTCTCTGTGTCGCCCTCTCTCTCTCTGTGTACCCCTCTCTCTCTCTGTGTCGCCATCTCTCTCTCTGTATCACCCTCTCTCTCACTCTGTGGCGCCGTCTCTCTCTCTCTCTGTGGCACCCTCTCTCTCTCTCTCTGTGGCGCCCTCTCTCTCTCTGTGGCGCCCTCTCTCGCTCTGTGGCGCCCTCTCTCGCTCTGTGGCGCCCTCTCTTGCTCTGTGGCGCCCACTCTCTCTCTGTGGTGCCCTCTCTCTCTCGCTCTGTGGCGCCCTCTCTCTCTCTGTGGCACGCTCTCTCTCTCTCTGTGGCACCCCTCTTTCTCTCTCTCTGTGGCGCCCTCTCTCTCTCTGTGGCGCCCTCTCTCTCTCGCTCTGTGGTGCCCTCTCTCTCTCGCTCTGTGGCGCCCTCTCCTCTCTCTGTGGCGCACTCTTTCTCTCGCTCTGTGGCACCCTCTCTCTCTCGCTCTGTGGCGCCCTCTCTCTCGCTCTGTGGCGCCCTCTCTCTCTCTGTGGCACCCTCTCTCTCGCTCTGTGGCGCCCTCTCTCTGTCTGTGGCGCCCTCTTTCTCTCGTTCTGTGGCGCCCTCTTTCTCTCGTTCTGTGGCACCCTCTCTCTCTCGCTCTGTGGCGCCCTCTCTCTCGCTCTGTGGCGCCCTCTCTCTCGCTCTGTGGCGCCCTCTCTCTCGCTCTGTGGCGCCCTCTCTCTCGCTCTGTGGCGCCCTCTCTCTCTCTGTGGCGCCCTCTCTCTCTCGCTCTGTGGCGCCCTCTCTCTCTCTCTCTGTGGCGCCCTCTCTCTCTCTGTGGCACCCTCTCTCTCTCTGTGGCGCCCTCTTTCTCTCGCTCTGTGGCACCCTCTCTCTCTCGCTCTGTGGCGCCCTCTCTCTCGCTCTGTGGCGCCCTCTCTCTCTCTGTGGCACCCTCTCTCTCGCTCTGTGGCGCCCTCTCTCTCGCTCTGTGGCGCCCTCTTTCGCTCTGCTGTGCCCTCTCTCTCGCTCTGTGGCGCCCTCTCTCTCTCTGTGTCGCCCTCTCTCTCTCTGTGTACCCCTCTCTCTCTCTGTGTCGCCATCTCTCTCTCTGTATCACCCTCTCTCTCACTCTGTGGCGCCGTCTCTCTCTCTCTCTGTGGCACCCTCTCTCTCTCTCTCTGTGGCGCCCTCTCTCTCTCTGTGGCGCCCACTCTCTCTCTGTGGTGCCCTCTCTCTCTCGCTCTGTGGCGCCCTCTCTCTCTCTGTGGCACGCTCTTTCTCTCGCTCTGTGGCGCCCTCTCTCTCGCTCTGTGGCGCCCTCTCTCTCTCTGTGGCGCCCTCTCTCTCGCTCTGTGGCGCCCTCTCTCTCGCTCTGTGGCGCCCTCTCTCTCGCTCTGTGGCACCCTCTCTCTCTCTCTCTCTCGCTCTGTGGCGCCCTCTCTCTCGCTCTGTGGCGCCCTCTCTCTCTCTGTGGCACCCTCTCTCTCTCTGTGGCGCCCTCTCTCTCTCTGTGGCGCCCTCTCTCTCTCGCTCTGTGGCGCCCTCTCTCTCGCTCTGTGGCGCCCTCTCTCTCTCTGTGGCGCCCTCTTTCTCTCGCTCTGTGGCACCCTCTCTCTCTCGCTCTGTGGCGCCCTCTCTCTCGCTCTGTGGCGCCCTCTCTCGCTCTGTGGCGCCCTCTCTCTCTCTGTGGCACCCTCTCTCTCGCTCTGTGGCACCCTCTCTCTCGCTCTGTGGCGCCCTCTCTCTCGCTCTGTGGCGCCCTCTCTCTCACTCTGTGGCGCCCTCTCTCTCGCTCTGTGGCGCCCTCTCTCTCGCTCTGTGGCGCCCTCTTTCGCTCTGCTGTGCCCTCTCTCTCGCTCTGTGGCGCCCTCTCTCTCTCTGTGTCGCCCTCTCTCTCTCTGTGTACCCCTTTCTCTCTGTGTCGCCCTCTCTCTCTCTGTGTCACCCTCTCTCCCTCTCTCTCTGTGTCTCCCTCTCTCTCACTCTGTGGCGCCGTCTCTCTCTCTCTCTGTGGCACCCTCTCTCTCTCTCTCTGTGGCACCCTCTCTCTCTCTCTCTGTGGCGCCCTCTCTCTCTCTGTGGCACCCTCTCTCGCTCTGTGGCGCCCTCTCTCGCTCTGTGGCGCCCTCTCTTGCTCTGTGGCGCCCACTCTCTCTCTGTGGTGCCCTCTATCTCTCGCTCTGTGGCGCCCTCTCTCTCTCTGTGGCACGCTCTCTCTCTCTCTGTGGCACCCTCTTTCTCTCGCTCTGTGGCGCCCTCTCTCTCGCTCTGTGGCGCCCTCTCTCTCTCTGTGGCGCCCTCTCTCTCGCTCTGTGGCGCCCTCTCTCTCGCTCTGTGGCACCCTCTCTCGCTCTGTGGTGCCCTCTCTCTCTCGCTCTGTGGCGCCCTCTCTCTCTCTGTTGTGCCCTCTCTCTCTCTGTGTCGCCCTCTCTCTCTCTGTGTCGCCCTCTCTCTCTCTGTGTCGCCCTCTCTATCTCTGTGGCGCCCTCTCTCTCTCTGTGGCGCCCTCTCTCTCTCTCTGTGTCACCCTCTCTCTGTGTCGCCCTCTCTCTCTCTCTCTCTCTCTCTCTCTCTCTCTCTGTGTCGCCCTCTCTCTCTCTGTGTCGCCCTATCTCTCTCTCTGTGTCGCCCTCTCTCTCTCTCTCTCTCTCTCTCTCTCTCTCTGTGTAGCCCTCTCTCTCTCTATGTCGCCCTTACTCTGTTTCGCCCTCTCTCTGTGTCGCCCTCTCTCTCTCTGTGTCGCCCTCTCTCTCTCTGTGTCGCCCTCTCTCTCTCTGTGTCGCCCTCTCTCTCTCTGTGTCGCCCTCTCTCTCTCTGTGGCACCCTCTCTCTCGCTCTGTGGCGCCCTCTCTCTCGCTCTGTGGCGCCCTCTCTCTCGCTCTGTGGCGCCTTCTTTCGCTCTGCTGTGCCCTCTCTCTCGCTCTGTGGCGCCCTATCTCGCTCTGTGGTGCCCTCTCTCGCTCTGTGGTGCCCTCTCTCGCTCTCTGTGGCGCCCTCTCTCTCTCTGTGGCACCCTCTCTCTCTGTGGCGCCCTCTCTCTCTCACTCTCTGTGGCGCCCTCTCTCTCTCTCTCTCTGTGACGCCCTCTCTCTCTCTCTCTGTGTGGCGCTCGCTCTCTCTCTCTCTCTGTGGCGCCCTCTCTCTCTGTGGCACCCTCTCTCTCTCTGTGGCGCCCTCTCTCTCTCTCTGTGGCGCCCTCTCTCTCTCTCTGTGGCGCCCTCTCTCTCTCTCTCTCTGTGGCACCCTCTCTCTCTATGTGGTGCTCTCTCTCTCTCTGTGGCACCCTCTCTCTCTCTGTGTCACCCTCTCTCTCTCTGTGTTGCCCTCTCTCTCTGTGTCGCCCTCTCTCTCTCTGTGTCGCCCTCTCTCTCTCTGTGTCGCCCTCTCTCTCTCTCTGTGGCGCCCTCTCTGTCTCTCTCTGTGGCGCCCTCTCTCTCTCTGTGGCGCCCTCTCTCGCTTTGTGGCACCCTCTCTCTCTCTGTGGCGCCCTCTCTCTCTCGCTCTGTGGCGCCCTCTCTCTGTCTGTGGCGCCCTCTTTCTCTCGTTCTGTTTCACCCTCTCTCTCTCGCTCTGTGGCGCCCTCTCTCTCGCTCTGTGGCGCCCTCTCTCTCGCTCTGTGGCGCCCTCTCTCTCGCTCTGTGGCGCCCTCTCTCTCTCTGTGGCGCCCTCTCTCGCTCTGTGGTGCCCTCTCTCTCTCGCTCTGTGGCGCCCTCTCTCTCTCGCTCTGTGGCGCCCTCTTTCTCTCTCTGTGGCGCCCTCTTTCTCTCTCTGTGGCGCCCTCTTTCTCTCGCTCTGTGGCACCCTCTCTCACTCGCTCTGTGGCGCCCTCTCTCTCGCTCTGTGGCGCCCTCTCTCTCGCTCTGTTGCGCCCTCTCTCTCGCTCTGTGGCGCCCTCTCTCTCGCTCTGTGGCGCCCTCTCTCTCGCTCTGTGGCGCCCTCTCTCTCGCTCTGCTGTGCCCTCTTTCGCTCTGCTGTGCCCTCTCTCTCGCTCTGTGGCGCCCTCTCTCTCTCTGTGTCGCCCTCTCTCTCTCTGTGTACCCCTCTCTCTCTCTGTGTCTCTCTCTCTCTCACTCTGTGGCGCCGTCTCTCTCTCTCTCTGTGGCACCCTCTCTCTCTCTCTCTCTGTGGCGCCCTCTCTCTCTCTGTGGCGCCCTCTTTCTCTCGCTCTTTGGCACCCTCTCTCTCTCGCTCTGTGGCGCCCTCTCTCTCGCTCTGTGGCGCCCTCTCTCTCTCTGTGGCGCCCTCTCTCTCTCTGTGGCACCCTCTCTCTCGCTCTGTGGCGCCCTCTCTCTCGCTCTGTGGCGCCCTCTCTCTCGCTCTGTGGCGCCCTCTTTCGCTCTGCTGTGCCCTCTCTCTCGCTCTGTGGCGCCCTCTCTCTCTCTGTGTCGCCCTCTCTCTCTCTGTGTCGCCCTCTCTCTCTCTGTGTCGCCCTCTCTCTCTCTCTGTGTCACCCTCTCTCTGTGTCGCCCTCTCTCTGTGTCGCCCTCTCTCTGTGTCGCTCTCTCTCTCTCTCTCTCTCTCTCTCTCTCTCTCTGTGTCGCCCTCTCTCTCTCTGTGTCGCCCTATCTCTCTCTCTGTGTCGCCCTCTCCCTCTCTCTCTCTCTGTCGCCCTCTCTCTATGTCGCCCTCTCTCTGTGTCGCCCTCTCTCTGTGTCGCCCTCTCTCTCTCTGTGTCGCCCTCTCTCTCTCTGTGTCGCCCTCTCTCGCTCTGTGGCACCCTCTCTCTCTAGCTCTGTGGCGCCCTTTCTCTCGCTCTGTGGCGCCCTCTCTCTCTCTGTGGCGCCCTCTCTCTCGCTCTGTGGCGCCCTCTCTCTCTCTGTGGCGCCCTCTCTCTCTCTGTGGCGCCCTCTCTCTCTCGCTCTGTGGCGCCCTCTTTCGCTCTGCTGTGCCCTCTCTCTCGCTCTGTGTCGCCCTCTCTCTCTCTGTGTCGCTTTCTCTCTCTCTCTGTGGCACCCTCTCTGTCTCATTCTGTGGCACCCTCTCTCTCTCTGTGGCGCCCTCTCTCGCTTTGTGGCGCCCTCTCTCTCTCTGTGGCGCCCTCTCTCTCTCGCTCTGTGGCGCCCTCTCTCTCGCTCTGTGGCGCCCTCTCTCTCGCTCTGTGGCGCCCTCTTTCGCTCTGCTGTGCCCTCTCTCTCGCTCTGTGGCGCCCTCTCTCTCTCTGTGTCGCCCTCTCTCTCTCTGTGTCGCCCTCTCTCTCTCTGTGTCGCCCTCTCTCTCTCTCTGTGTCACCCTCTCTCTGTGTCGCCCTCTCTCTGTGTCGCCCTCTCTCTGTGTCGCTCTCTCTCTCTCTCTCTCTCTCTCTCTCTCTGTGTCGCCCTCTCTCTCTCTGTGTCGCCCTATCTCTCTCTCTGTGTCGCCCTCTCCCTCTCTCTCTCTCTGTCGCCCTCTCTCTATGTCGCCCTCTCTCTGTGTCGCCCTCTCTCTGTGTCGCCCTCTCTCTCTCTGTGTCGCCCTCTCTCTCTCTGTGTCGCCCTCTCTCTGTCTGTGGCGCCCTCTTTCTCTCGTTCTGTGGCACCCTCTCTCTCTCGCTCTGTGGCGCCCTCTCTCTCGCTCTGTGGCGCCCTCTCTCTCGCTCTGTGGCGCCCTCTCTCTCTCTGTGGCGCCCTCTCTCTCTCTGTGGCGCCCTCTCTCTCTCGCTCTGTGGCGCCCTCTTTCGCTCTGCTGTGCCCTCTCTCTCGCTCTGTGTCGCCCTCTCTCTCTCTGTGTCGCTTTCTCTCTCTCTCTGTGGCACCCTCTCTGTCTCATTCTGTGGCACCCTCTCTCTCTCTGTGGCGCCCTCTCTCGCTTTGTGGCGCCCTCTCTCTCTCTGTGGCGCCCTCTCTCTCTCGCTCTGTGGCGCCCTCTCTCTGTCTGTGGCGCCCTCTTTCTCTCGTTCTGTGGCACCCTCTCTCTCTCGCTCTGTGGCGCCCTCTCTCTCGCTCTGTGGCGCCCTCTCTCTCGCTCTGTGGCGCCCTCTCTCTCTCTCTGTGGCGCCCTCTCTCTCTCTGTGGCGCCCTCTCTCGCTCTGTGGTGCCCTCTCTCTCTCGCTCTGTGGCGCCCTCTCTCTCTCTGTGGCGCCCTCTCTCTCTCTGTGGCGCCCTCTCTCGCTTTGTGGCGCCCTCTCTCTCTCTGTGGCGCCCTCTCTCTCTCGCTCTGTGGCGCCCTCTCTCTGTCTGTGGCGCCCTCTTTCTCTCGTTCTGTGGCACCCTCTCTCTCTCGCTCTGTGGCGCCCTCTCTCTCGCTCTGTGGCGCCCTCTCTCTCGCTCTGTGGCGCCCTCTCTCTCGCTCTGTGGCGCCCTCTCTCTCGCTCTGTGGCGCCCTCTCTCTCGCTCTGTGGCGCCCTCTCTCTCTCTGTGGCGCCCCCTCTCTCTCTCTCTCTCTGTGGCGCCCTCTCTCTCTCTGTGGCGCCCTCTCTCTCTCTGTGGCACCCTCTCTCTCTGTGGCGCCCTCTCTCTCTCACTCTCTGTGGCGCCCTCTCTCTCTCTCTCTCTGTGACGCCCTCTCTCTCTCTCTCTGTGTGGCGCTCGCTCTCTCTCTCTCTCTGTGGCGCCCTCTCTCTCTGTGGCACCCTCTCTCTCTCTGTGGCGCCCTCTCTCTCTCTCTGTGGCGCCCTCTCTCTCTCTCTGTGGCGCCCTCTCTCTCTCTCTCTCTGTGGCACCCTCTCTCTCTCTATGTGGTGCTCTCTCTCTCTCTGTGGCACCCTCTCTCTCTCTGTGTCACCCTCTCTCTCTCTGTGTTGCCCTCTCTCTCTGTGTCGCCCTCTCTCTCTCTGTGTCGCCCTCTCTCTCTCTGTGTCGCCCTCTCTCTCTCTCTGTGGCGCCCTCTCTGTCTCTCTCTGTGGCGCCCTCTCTCTCTCTGTGGCGCCCTCTCTCGCTTTGTGGCACCCTCTCTCTCTCTGTGGCGCCCTCTCTCTCTCGCTCTGTGGCGCCCTCTCTCTGTCTGTGGCGCCCTCTTTCTCTCGTTCTGTTTCACCCTCTCTCTCTCGCTCTGTGGCGCCCTCTCTCTCGCTCTGTGGCGCCCTCTCTCTCGCTCTGTGGCGCCCTCTCTCTCGCTCTGTGGCGCCCTCTCTCTCTCTGTGGCGCCCTCTCTCGCTCTGTGGTGCCCTCTCTCTCTCGCTCTGTGGCGCCCTCTCTCTCTCGCTCTGTGGCGCCCTCTTTCTCTCTCTGTGGCGCCCTCTTTCTCTCTCTGTGGCGCCCTCTTTCTCTCGCTCTGTGGCACCCTCTCTCACTCGCTCTGTGGCGCCCTCTCTCTCGCTCTGTGGCGCCCTCTCTCTCGCTCTGTTGCGCCCTCTCTCTCGCTCTGTGGCGCCCTCTCTCTCGCTCTGTGGCGCCCTCTCTCTCGCTCTGTGGCGCCCTCTCTCTCGCTCTGCTGTGCCCTCTTTCGCTCTGCTGTGCCCTCTCTCTCGCTCTGTGGCGCCCTCTCTCTCTCTGTGTCGCCCTCTCTCTCTCTGTGTACCCCTCTCTCTCTCTGTGTCTCTCTCTCTCTCACTCTGTGGCGCCGTCTCTCTCTCTCTCTGTGGCACCCTCTCTCTCTCTCTCTCTGTGGCGCCCTCTCTCTCTCTGTGGCGCCCTCTTTCTCTCGCTCTTTGGCACCCTCTCTCTCTCGCTCTGTGGCGCCCTCTCTCTCGCTCTGTGGTGCCCTCTCTCTCTCTGTGGCGCCCTCTCTCTCTCTGTGGCACCCTCTCTCTCGCTCTGTGGCGCCCTCTCTCTCGCTCTGTGGCGCCCTCTCTCTCGCTCTGTGGCGCCCTCTTTCGCTCTGCTGTGCCCTCTCTCTCGCTCTGTGGCGCCCTCTCTCTCTCTGTGTCGCCCTCTCTCTCTCTGTGTCGCCCTCTCTCTCTCTGTGTCGCCCTCTCTCTCTCTCTGTGTCACCCTCTCTCTGTGTCGCCCTCTCTCTGTGTCGCCCTCTCTCTGTGTCGCTCTCTCTCTCTCTCTCTCTCTCTCTCTCTCTGTGTCGCCCTCTCTCTCTCTGTGTCGCCCTATCTCTCTCTCTGTGTCGCCCTCTCCCTCTCTCTCTCTCTGTCGCCCTCTCTCTATGTCGCCCTCTCTCTGTGTCGCCCTCTCTCTGTGTCGCCCTCTCTCTCTCTGTGTCGCCCTCTCTCTCTCTGTGTCGCCCTCTCTCGCTCTGTGGCACCCTCTCTCTCTAGCTCTGTGGCGCCCTCTCTCTCGCTCTGTGGCGCCCTCTCTCTCTCTGTGGCGCCCTCTCTCTCGCTCTGTGGCGCCCTCTCTCTCTCTGTGGCGCCCTCTCTCTCTCTGTGGCGCCCTCTCTCTCTCGCTCTGTGGCGCCCTCTTTCGCTCTGCTGTGCCCTCTCTCTCGCTCTGTGTCGCCCTCTCTCTCTCTGTGTCGCTTTCTCTCTCTCTCTGTGGCACCCTCTCTGTCTCATTCTGTGGCACCCTCTCTCTCTCTGTGGCGCCCTCTCTCGCTTTGTGGCGCCCTCTCTCTCTCTGTGGCGCCCTCTCTCTCTCGCTCTGTGGCGCCCTCTCTCTCGCTCTGTGGCGCCCTCTCTCTCGCTCTGTGGCGCCCTCTTTCGCTCTGCTGTGCCCTCTCTCTCGCTCTGTGGCGCCCTCTCTCTCTCTGTGTCGCCCTCTCTCTCTCTGTGTCGCCCTCTCTCTCTCTGTGTCGCCCTCTCTCTCTCTCTGTGTCACCCTCTCTCTGTGTCGCCCTCTCTCTGTGTCGCCCTCTCTCTGTGTCGCTCTCTCTCTCTCTCTCTCTCTCTCTCTCTCTGTGTCGCCCTCTCTCTCTCTGTGTCGCCCTATCTCTCTCTCTGTGTCGCCCTCTCCCTCTCTCTCTCTCTGTCGCCCTCTCTCTATGTCGCCCTCTCTCTGTGTCGCCCTCTCTCTGTGTCGCCCTCTCTCTCTCTGTGTCGCCCTCTCTCTCTCTGTGTCGCCCTCTCTCTGTCTGTGGCGCCCTCTTTCTCTCGTTCTGTGGCACCCTCTCTCTCTCGCTCTGTGGCGCCCTCTCTCTCGCTCTGTGGCGCCCTCTCTCTCGCTCTGTGGCGCCCTCTCTCTCTCTGTGGCGCCCTCTCTCTCTCTGTGGCGCCCTCTCTCTCTCGCTCTGTGGCGCCCTCTTTCGCTCTGCTGTGCCCTCTCTCTCGCTCTGTGTCGCCCTCTCTCTCTCTGTGTCGCTTTCTCTCTCTCTCTGTGGCACCCTCTCTGTCTCATTCTGTGGCACCCTCTCTCTCTCTGTGGCGCCCTCTCTCGCTTTGTGGCGCCCTCTCTCTCTCTGTGGCGCCCTCTCTCTCTCGCTCTGTGGCGCCCTCTCTCTGTCTGTGGCGCCCTCTTTCTCTCGTTCTGTGGCACCCTCTCTCTCTCGCTCTGTGGCGCCCTCTCTCTCGCTCTGTGGCGCCCTCTCTCTCGCTCTGTGGCGCCCTCTCTCTCTCTCTGTGGCGCCCTCTCTCTCTCTGTGGCGCCCTCTCTCGCTCTGTGGTGCCCTCTCTCTCTCGCTCTGTGGCGCCCTCTCTCTCTCTGTGGCGCCCTCTCTCTCTCTGTGGCGCCCTCTCTCGCTTTGTGGCGCCCTCTCTCTCTCTGTGGCGCCCTCTCTCTCTCGCTCTGTGGCGCCCTCTCTCTGTCTGTGGCGCCCTCTTTCTCTCGTTCTGTGGCACCCTCTCTCTCTCGCTCTGTGGCGCCCTCTCTCTCGCTCTGTGGCGCCCTCTCTCTCGCTCTGTGGCGCCCTCTCTCTCGCTCTGTGGCGCCCTCTCTCTCGCTCTGTGGCGCCCTCTCTCTCGCTCTGTGGCGCCCTCTCTCTCTCTGTGGCGCCCCCTCTCTCTCTCTCTCTCTGTGGCGCCCTCTCTCTCTCTGTGGCACCCTCTCTCTCTCTGTGGCGCCCTCTTTCTCTCGCTCTGTGGCACCCTCTCTCTCTCGCTCTGTGGCGCCCTCTCTCTCGCTCTGTGGCGCCCTCTCTCTCTCTGTGGCACCCTCTCTCTCGCTCTGTGGCGCCCTCTCTCTCGCTCTGTGGCGCCCTCTCTCTCGCTCTGTGGCGCCCTCTTCGCTCTGCTGTGCCCTCTCTCTCACTCTGTGGCGCCCTCTCTCTCTCTGTGTCGCCCTCTCTCTCTCTGTGTACCCCTCTCTCTCTCTGTGTCGCCCTCTCTCTCTCTGTGTCACCCTCTCTCTCTCTCTCTCTGTGTCTCCCTCTCTCTCACTCTGTGGCGCCGTCTCTCTCTCTCTCTGTGGCACCCTCTCTCTCTCTCTCTCTGTGGCGCCCTCTCTCTCTCTGTGGCGCCCTCTCTCGCTCTGTGGCGCCCTCTCTCGCTCTGTGGCGCCCTCTTTTGCTCTGTGGCGCCCACTCTCTCTCTGTGGTGCCCTCTCTCTCTCGCTCTGTGGCGCCCTCTCTCTCTCTGTGGCACGCTCTCTCTCTCTCTGTTGCACCCTCTTTCTCTCGCTTTGTGGCGCCCTCTCTCTCGCTCTGTGGTGCCCTCTCTCTCTCTGTGGTGCCCTCTCTCTCGCTCTGTGGCGCCCTCTCTCTCGCTCTGTGGCGCCCTCTCTCTCGCTGTGTGGCACCCTCTCTCGCTCTGTGGTGCCCTCTCTCTCTCGCTCTGTGGCGCTCTCTCTCTCTGTGTCGCCCTCTCTCTCTCTGTGTCGCCCTCTCTCTCTCTGTGTCGCCCTCTCTCTCTCTGTGTCGCCCTCTCTCTCTCTGTGTCGCCCTCTCTCTCTCTCTTTGTCACCCTCTCTCTGTGTCGCCCTCTCTCGCTTTGTGGCGCCCTCTCTCTCTCTGTGGCGCCCTCTCTCTCTCGCTCTGTGGCGCCCTCTCTCTGTCTGTGGCGCCCTCTTTCTCTCGTTCTGTGGCACCCTCTCTCTCTCGCTCTGTGGCGCCCTCTCTCTCGCTCTGTGGCGCCCTCTCTCTCGCTCTGTGGCGCCCTCTCTCTCGCTCTGTGGCGCCCTCTCTCTCGCTCTGTGGCGCCCTCTCTCTCGCTCTGTGGCGCCCTCTCTCTCTCTGTGGCGCCCTCTCTCTCTCGCTCTGTGGCGCCCTCTCTCTCTCTCTCTCTCTGTGGCGCCCTCTCTCTCTCTGTGGCACCCTCTCTCTCTCTGTGGCGCCCTCTTTCTCTCGCTCTGTGGCACCCTCTCTCTCTCGCTCTGTGGCGCCCTCTCTCTCGCTCTGTGGCGCCCTCTCTCTCTCTGTGGCACCCTCTCTCTCGCTCTGTGGCGCCCTCTCTCTCGCTCTGTGGCGCCCTCTCTCTCGCTCTGTGGCGCCCTCTTCGCTCTGCTGTGCCCTCTCTCTCACTCTGTGGCGCCCTCTCTCTCTCTGTGTCGCCCTCTCTCTCTCTGTGTACCCCTCTCTCTCTCTGTGTCGCCCTCTCTCTCTCTGTGTCACCCTCTCTCTCTCTCTCTCTGTGTCTCCCTCTCTCTCACTCTGTGGCGCCGTCTCTCTCTCTCTCTGTGGCACCCTCTCTCTCTCTCTCTCTGTGGTGCCCTCTCTCTCTCTGTGGCGCCCTCTCTCGCTCTGTGGCGCCCTCTCTCGCTCTGTGGCGCCCTCTCTTGCTCTGTGGCGCCCACTCTCTCTCTGTGGTGCCCTCTCTCTCTCGCTCTGTGGCGCCCTCTCTCTCTCTGTGGCACGCTCTCTCTCTCTCTGTGGCACCCTCTTTCTCTCGCTCTGTGGCGCCCTCTCTCTCGCTCTGTGGCGCCCTCTCTCTCTCTGTGGTGCCCTCTCTCTCGCTCTGTGGCGCCCTCTCTCTCGCTCTGTGGCGCCCTCTCTCTCGCTGTGTGGCACCCTCTCTCGCTCTGTGGTGCCCTCTCTCTCTCGCTCTGTGGCGCTCTCTCTCTCTGTGTCGCCCTCTCTCTCTCTGTGTCGCCCTCTCTCTCTCTGTGTCGCCCTCTCTCTCTCTGTGTTGCCCTCTCTCTCTCTGTGTCGCCCTCTCTCTCTCTGTGTCGCCCTCTCTCTCTCTCTTTGTCACCCTCTCTCTGTGTCGCCCTCTCTCTGTGTCGCCCTCTCTCTGTGTCGCTCTCTCTCTCTCTCTCTCTCTCTCTGTGTCGCCCTCTCTCTCTCTGTGTCGCCCTATTTCTCTCTCTGTGTCGCCCTCTCTCTCTCTCTCTCTCTCTGTCGCCCTCTCTCTCTCTATGTCGCCCTCTCTCTGTGTTGCCCTCTCTCTGTGTCGCCCTCTCTCTCTCTGTGTCGCCCTCTCTCTCTCTGTGTCGCCCTCTCTCGCTCTGTGGCACCCTCTCTCTCTCGCTCTGTGGCACCCTCTCTCTCGCTCTGTGGCGCCCTTTCTCTCTCTGTGGCACCCTCTCTCTCTCTGTGGCGCCCTCTCTCTCTCTGTGGCGCCCTCTCTCTCTCTGTGGCGCCCTCTCTCTCTCGCTCTGTGGCGCCCTCTCTCTCGCTCTGTGGCGCCCTCTCTCTCTCTGTGGCGCCTTCTCTCTCTCTCGCTCTGTGGCACCCTCTCTCTCTCGCTCTGTGGCGCCCTCTCACTCGCTCTGTGGCGCCCTCTCTCTCTCTGTGGCACCCTCTCTCTCGCTCTGTGGCACCCTCTCTCTCGCTCTGTGGCGCCCTCTCTCTCGCTCTGTGGCGCCCTCTCTCTCACTCTGTGGCGCCCTCTCTCTCGCTCTGTGGCGCCCTCTCTCTCGCTCTGTGGCGCCCTCTTTCGCTCTGCTGTGCCCTCTCTCTCGCGCTGTGGCGCCCTCTCTCTCTCTGTGTCGCCCTCTCTCTCTCTGTGTACCCCTCTCTCTCTCTGTGTCGCCCTCTCTCTCTGTGTCACCCTCTCTCTCTCTCTCTCTGTGTCTCCCTCTCTCTCACTCTGTGGCGCCGTCTCTCTCTCTCTCTGTGGCACCCTCTCTCTCTCTCTCTGTGGCACCCTCTCTCTCTCTCTCTCTGTGGCGCCCTCTCTCTCTCTGTGGCGCCCTCTCTCGCTCTGTGGCGCCCTCTCTCGCTCTGTGGCGCCCTCTCTTGCTCTGTGGCGCCCACTCTCTCTCTGTGGTGCCCTCTATCTCTCGCTCTGTGGCGCCCTCTCTCTCTCTGTGGCACGCTCTCTCTCTCTCTGTGGCACCCTCTTTCTCTCGCTCTGTGGCGCCCTCTCTCTCTCTGTGGCACGCTCTCTCTCTCTCTGTTGCACCCTCTTTCTCTCGCTTTGTGGCGCCCTCTCTCTCGCTCTGTGGTGCCCTCTCTCTCTCTGTGGTGCCCTCTCTCTCGCTCTGTGGCGCCCTCTCTCTCGCTCTGTGGCGCCCTCTCTCTCGCTGTGTGGCACCCTCTCTCGCTCTGTGGTGCCCTCTCTCTCTCGCTCTGTGGCGCTCTCTCTCTCTGTGTCGCCCTCTCTCTCTCTGTGTCGCCCTCTCTCTCTCTGTGTCGCCCTCTCTCTCTCTGTGTCGCCCTCTCTCTCTCTGTGTCGCCCTCTCTCTCTCTCTTTGTCACCCTCTCTCTGTGTCGCCCTCTCTCGCTTTGTGGCGCCCTCTCTCTCTCTGTGGCGCCCTCTCTCTCTCGCTCTGTGGCGCCCTCTCTCTGTCTGTGGCGCCCTCTTTCTCTCGTTCTGTGGCACCCTCTCTCTCTCGCTCTGTGGCGCCCTCTCTCTCGCTCTGTGGCGCCCTCTCTCTCGCTCTGTGGCGCCCTCTCTCTCGCTCTGTGGCGCCCTCTCTCTCGCTCTGTGGCGCCCTCTCTCTCGCTCTGTGGCGCCCTCTCTCTCTCTGTGGCGCCCTCTCTCTCTCGCTCTGTGGCGCCCTCTCTCTCTCTCTCTCTCTGTGGCGCCCTCTCTCTCTCTGTGGCACCCTCTCTCTCTCTGTGGCGCCCTCTTTCTCTCGCTCTGTGGCACCCTCTCTCTCTCGCTCTGTGGCGCCCTCTCTCTCGCTCTGTGGCGCCCTCTCTCTCTCTGTGGCACCCTCTCTCTCGCTCTGTGGCGCCCTCTCTCTCGCTCTGTGGCGCCCTCTCTCTCGCTCTGTGGCGCCCTCTTCGCTCTGCTGTGCCCTCTCTCTCACTCTGTGGCGCCCTCTCTCTCTCTGTGTCGCCCTCTCTCTCTCTGTGTACCCCTCTCTCTCTCTGTGTCGCCCTCTCTCTCTCTGTGTCACCCTCTCTCTCTCTCTCTCTGTGTCTCCCTCTCTCTCACTCTGTGGCGCCGTCTCTCTCTCTCTCTGTGGCACCCTCTCTCTCTCTCTCTCTGTGGTGCCCTCTCTCTCTCTGTGGCGCCCTCTCTCGCTCTGTGGCGCCCTCTCTCGCTCTGTGGCGCCCTCTCTTGCTCTGTGGCGCCCACTCTCTCTCTGTGGTGCCCTCTCTCTCTCGCTCTGTGGCGCCCTCTCTCTCTCTGTGGCACGCTCTCTCTCTCTCTGTGGCACCCTCTTTCTCTCGCTCTGTGGCGCCCTCTCTCTCGCTCTGTGGCGCCCTCTCTCTCTCTGTGGTGCCCTCTCTCTCGCTCTGTGGCGCCCTCTCTCTCGCTCTGTGGCGCCCTCTCTCTCGCTGTGTGGCACCCTCTCTCGCTCTGTGGTGCCCTCTCTCTCTCGCTCTGTGGCGCTCTCTCTCTCTGTGTCGCCCTCTCTCTCTCTGTGTCGCCCTCTCTCTCTCTGTGTTGCCCTCTCTCTCTCTGTGTCGCCCTCTCTCTCTCTGTGTCGCCCTCTCTCTCTCTCTTTGTCACCCTCTCTCTGTGTCGCCCTCTCTCTGTGTCGCCCTCTCTCTGTGTCGCTCTCTCTCTCTCTCTCTCTCTCTCTGTGTCGCCCTCTCTCTCTCTGTGTCGCCCTATTTCTCTCTCTGTGTCGCCCTCTCTCTCTCTCTCTCTCTCTGTCGCCCTCTCTCTCTCTATGTCGCCCTCTCTCTGTGTTGCCCTCTCTCTGTGTCGCCCTCTCTCTCTCTGTGTCGCCCTCTCTCTCTCTGTGTCGCCCTCTCTCGCTCTGTGGCACCCTCTCTCTCTCGCTCTGTGGCACCCTCTCTCTCGCTCTGTGGCACCCTCTCTCTCGCTCTGTGGCGCCCTTTCTCTCTCTGTGGCACCCTCTCTCTCTCTGTGGCGCCCTCTCTCTCTCTGTGGCGCCCTCTCTCTCTCTGTGGCGCCCTCTCTCTCTCGCTCTGTGGCGCCCTCTCTCTCGCTCTGTGGCGCCCTCTCTCTCTCTGTGGCGCCTTCTCTCTCTCTCGCTCTGTGGCACCCTCTCTCTCTCGCTCTGTGGCGCCCTCTCACTCGCTCTGTGGCGCCCTCTCTCTCTCTGTGGCACCCTCTCTCTCGCTCTGTGGCACCCTCTCTCTCGCTCTGTGGCGCCCTCTCTCTCGCTCTGTGGCGCCCTCTCTCTCACTCTGTGGCGCCCTCTCTCTCGCTCTGTGGCGCCCTCTCTCTCGCTCTGTGGCGCCCTCTTTCGCTCTGCTGTGCCCTCTCTCTCGCTCTGTGGCGCCCTCTCTCTCTCTGTGTCGCCCTCTCTCTCTCTGTGTAACCCTCTCTCTCTCTGTGTCGCCCTCTCTCTCTGTGTCACCCTCTCTCTCTCTCTCTCTGTGTCTCCCTCTCTCTCACTCTGTGGCGCCGTCTCTCTCTCTCTCTGTGGCACCCTCTCTCTCTCTCTCTGTGGCACCCTCTCTCTCTCTCTCTCTGTGGCGCCCTCTCTCTCTCTGTGGCGCCCTCTCTCGCTCTGTGGCGCCCTCTCTCGCTCTGTGGCGCCCTCTCTTGCTCTGTGGCGCCCACTCTCTCTCTGTGGTGCCCTCTATCTCTCGCTCTGTGGCGCCCTCTCTCTCTCTGTGGCACGCTCTCTCTCTCTCTGTGGCACCCTCTTTCTCTCGCTCTGTGGCGCCCTCTCTCTCGCTCTGTGGCGCCCTCTCTCTCTCTGTGGCGCCCTCTCTCTCGCTCTGTGGCGCCCTCTCTCTCGCTCTGTGGCGCTCTCTCTCTCGCTCTGTGGCACCCTCTCTCGCTCTGTGGTGCCCTCTCTCTCGCTCTGTGGCGCCCTCTCTCTCTCTGTTGTGCCCTCTCTCTCTCTGTGTCGCCCTCTCGCTCTCTGTGTCGCCCTCTCTCTCTCTGTGTCGCCCTCTCTCTCTCTGTGGCGCCCTCTCTCTCTCTCTGTGTCACCCTCTCTCTGTGTCGCCCTCTCTCTCTCTCTCTCTCTCTCTCTCTGTGTCGCCCTCTCTCTCTCTGTTTCGCCCTATCTCTCTCTCTGTGTCGCCCTATCTCTCTCTCTCTCTCTGTGTCGCCCTCTCTCTCTCTCTCTCTCTGTGTCGCCCTCTCTCTCTCTGTGTCGCCCTCTCTCTCGCTCTGTGGCGCCCTCTCTCTCGCTCTGTGGTGCCCTCTCTCTCGCTCTGTGGCGCCCTCTCTCTCGCTCTGTGGCGCCTTCTTTCACTCTGCTGTGCCCTCTCTCTCGCTCTGTGGTGCCCTCTCTCTCTCTGTGGCACCCTCTCTCTCGCTCTGTGGCGCCCTCTCTCTCGCTCTGTGGTGCCCTCTCTCTCGCTCTGTGGCGCCCTCTCTCTCGCTCTGTGGCGCCTTCTTTCACTCTGCTGTGCCCTCTTTCTCGCTCTGTGGTGCCCTCTCTCTCGCTCTGTGGCGCCCTCTCTCTCGCTCTGTGGCGCCTTCTTTCACTCTGCTGTGCCCTCTCTCTCGCTCTGTGGCGCCCTCTCTCTCTCACTCTCTCTGTGGCGCCCTCTCTCTCTCTCTCTGTGATGCCCTCTCTCTCTCTCTCTGTGGTGCTCTCTCTCTCTCTCTCTGTGGCGCCCTCTCTCTCTGTGGCACCCTCTCTCTCTCTGTGGCGCCCTCTCTCTCTCTCTGTGGCGCCCTCTCTCTCTCTCTCTCTCTCTCTGTGGCACCCTCTCTCTCTCTGTGTTGCCCTCTCTCTCTGTGTCGCCCTCTCTCTCTCTGTGTCGCCCTCTCTCTCTCTGTGTCGCCCTCTCTCTCTCTCTGTGTCGCCCTCTCTCTCTCTCTGTGGCGCCCTCTCTGTCTCTCTCTGTGGCGCCCTCTCTCTCTCTGTGGCGCCCTCTCTCTCTCGCTCTGTGGCGCCCTCTCTCTGTCTGTGGCGCCCTCTTTCTCTCGTTCTGTTTCACCCTCTCTCTCTCGCTCTGTGGCGCCCTCTCTCTCGCTCTGTGACGCCCTCTCTCTCATCTCTGTGGCGCCCTCTCTCTCGCTCTGTGGCGCCCTCTCTCTCTCTGTGGCGCCCTCTCTCTCTCTGTGGCGCCCTCTCTCTCTCTGTGGCGCCCTCTCTCTTGCTCTGTGGCGCCCTCTCTCTCGCTCTGTGGCGCCCTCTCTCTCGCTCTGTGGCACCCTCTCTCGCTCTGTGGTGCCCTCTCTCTCTCGCTCTGTGGCGCCCTCTCTCTCTCTGTTGTGCCCTCTCTCTCTCTGTGTCGCCCTCTCTCTCTCTGTGTCGCCCTCTCTCTCTCTGTGTCGCCCTCTCTCTCTCTGTGGCGCCCTCTCTCTCTCTCTGTGTCGCCCTCTCTCTGTGTCGCTCTCTCTCTCTCTCTCTCTCTCTGTGTCGCCCTCTCTCTATCTGTGTCGCCCTATTTCTCTCTCTCTGTCGCCCTCTCTCTCTCTCTGTGTCGCCCTCTCTCGATCTATGTCGCCCTCTGTGTCGCCCTCTCTCTCTCTGTGTCGCCCTATCTCTCTCTCTGTGTCGCCCTCTCTCTCTCTCTCTCTGTGTCGCCCTCTCTCTCTCTATGTCGCCCTCTCTCTGTGTCGCCCTCTCTCTCTCTGTGTCGCCCTCTCTCTCTCTGTGTCGCCCTCTCTCGCTCTGTGGCACCCTCTCTCTCTCGCTCTGTGGCGCCCTCTCTCTCGCTCTGTGGCGCCCTTTCTCTCTCTGTGGCACCCTCTCTCTCGCTCTGTGGCACCCTCTCTCTCTCTGTGGCGCCCTCTCTCTCGCTCTGTGGCGCCCTCTCTCTCGCTCTGTGGCGCCCTCTCTCTCGCTCTGTGGCACCCTCTCTCGCTCTGTGGTGCCCTCTCTCTCTCGCTCTGTGGCGCCCTCTCTCTCTCTGTTGTGCCCTCTCTCTCTCTGTTGTGCCCTCTCTCTCTCTGTGTCGCCCTCTCTCTCTCTGTGTCGCCCTCTCTCTCTCTGTGTCGCCCTATCTCTCTCTCTCTGTCACCCTCTCTCTCTCTGTGTCGCCCTCTCTCTCTCTATGTCGCCCTCTCTCTGTGTCGCCCTCTCTCTCTCTGTGTCGCCCTCTCTCTCTCTGTGTCGCCCTCTCTCTCTCTCTCTCTGTGTCGCCCTCTCTCTCTCTCTCTCTGTGTCGCCCTCTCTCTCTCTGTGTCGCCCTCTCTCTGTGTCGCCCTCTCTCTGTGTCGCCCTCTCTCTCTCTGTGTCGCCCTCTCTCTCTCTGTGTCGCCCTCTCTCGCTCTGTGGCACCCTCTCTCTCTCGCTCTGTGGCGCCCTCTCTCTCGCTCTGTGGCGCCCTCTCTCTCTCTGTGGCACCCTCTCGCTCTGTGGCGCCCTCTCTCTCTCTGTGGCGCCCTCTCTCTCTCGCTCTGTGGCGCCCTCTCTGTCTGTGGCGCCCTCTTTCTCTCGTTCTGTGGCACCCTCTCTCTCTCGCTCTGTGGCGCCCTCTCTCTCGCTCTATGGCGCCCTCTCTCTCGCTCTGTGGCGCCCTCTCTCTCTCTGTGGCGCCCTCTCTCTCTCTGTGGCGCCCTCTCTCTCTCGCTCTGTGGCGCCCTCTCTCTCTCGCTCTGTGGCGCCCTCTCTCTCTCTGTGGCGCCCTCTTTCTCTCGCTCTGTGGCACCCTCTCTCTCTCGCTCTGTGGCGCCCTCTCTCTCGCTCTGTGGCGCCCTCTCTCTCTCTGTGGCACCCTCTCTCTCGCTCTGTGGCACCATCTCTCTCGCTCTGTGGCGCCCTCTCTCTCGCTCTGTGGCGCCCTCTCTCTCGCTCTGTGGCGCCCTCTCTCTCGCTCTGTGGCACCCTCTTTCGCTCTGCTGTGCCCTCTCTCTCGCTCTGTGGCGCCCTCTCTCTCTCTGTGTCGCCCTCTCTCTCTCTGTGTACCCCTCTCTCTCTCTGTGTCGCCCTCTCTCTCTCTGTGTCACCCTCTCTCTCTCTCTCTCTCTGTCTCCCTCTCTCTCACTCTGTGGCGCCGTCTCTCTCTCTCTCTGTGGCACCCTCTCTCTCTCTCTCTGTGGCGCCCTCTCTCTCTCTGTGGCGCCCTCTCTCGCTCTGTGGCGCCCTCTCTTGCTCTGTGGCGCCCACTCTCTCTCTGTGGTGCCCTCTATCTCTCGCTCTGTGGCGCCCTCTCTCTCTCTGTGGCACGCTCTCTCTCTCTCTGTGGCACCCTCTTTCTCTCGCTCTGTGGCGCCCTCTCTCTCGCTCTGTGGCGCCCTCTCTCTCTCTGTGGCGCCCTCTCTCTCGCTCTGTGGCGCCCTCTCTCTCGCTCTGTGGCGCCCTCTCTCTCGCTCTGTGGCACCCTCTCTCGCTCTGTGGTGCCCTCTCTCTCTCTCGCTCTGTGGCGCCCTCTCTCTCTCTGTTGTGCCCTCTCTCTCTCTGTGTCGCCCTCTCGCTCTCTGTGTCGCCCTCTCTCTCTCTGTGTCGCCCTCTCTCTCTCTGTGGCGCCCTCTCTCTCTCTCTGTGTCACCCTCTCTCTGTGTCGCCCTCTCTCTCTCTCTCTCTCTGTGTCGCCCTCTCTCTCTCTGTGTCGCCCTATCTCTCTCTCTGTGTCGCCCTCTCTCTCTCTCTCTCTGTGTCGCCCTCTCTCTCTCTATGTCGCCCTCTCTCTGTGTCGCCCTCTCTCTGTGTCGCCCTCTCTCTCTCTGTGTCGCCCTCTCTCTCTCTGTGTCGCCCTCTCTCTCTCTGTGTCGCCCTCTCTCGCTCTGTGGCACCCTCTCTCTCTCGCTCTGTGGCGCCCTCTCTCTCGCTCTGTGGCGCCCTCTCTCTCTCTGTGGCACCCTCTCTCTCGCTCTGTGGCGCCCTCTCTCTCGCTCTGTGGTGCCCTCTCTCTCGCTCTGTGGCGCCCTCTCTCTCTCTCTGTGGCGCCTTCTTTCACTCTGCTGTGCCCTCTCTCTCGCTCTGTGGCGCCCTCTCTCGCTCTGTGGTGCCCTCTCTCGCTCTGTGGTGCCCTCTCTCGCTCTCTGTGGTGCCCTCTCTCTCTCTGTGGCACCCTCTCTCTCTGTGGCGCCCTCTCTCTCTCACTCTCTCTGTGGTGCCCTCTCTCTCTCTCTCTGTGACGCCCTCTCTCTCTCTCTCTGTGGCGCTCTCTCTCTCTCTCTCTGTGGCGCCCTCTCTCTCTGTGGCACCCTCTCTCTCTCTGTGGCGCCCTCTCTCTCTCTCTGTGGCGCCCTCTCTCTCTGTGTCGCCCTCTCTCTCTCTGTGTCGCCCTCTCTCTCTCTGTGTCGCCCTCTCTGTCTCTCTCTGTGGCGCCCTCTCTCTCTCTGTGGCGCCCTCTTTCTCTCGTTCTGTTTCACCCTCTCTCTCTCGCTCTGTGGCGCCCTCTCTCTATCGCTCTGTGGCGCCCTCTCTCTCGCTCTGTGGCGCCCTCTCTCTCGCTCTGTGGCGCCCTCTCTCGCTCTGTGGTGCCCTCTCTCTCTCGCTCTGTGGCGCCCTCTCTCTCTCGCTCTGTGGCGCCCTCTTTCTCTCTCTGTGGCGCCCTCTTTCTCTCTCTGTGGCGCCCTCTTTCTCTCTCTGTGGCGCCCTCTTTCTCTCGCTCTGTGGCACCCTCTCTCACTCGCTCTGTGGCGCCCTCTCTCTCGCTCTGTGGCGCCCTCTCTCTCGCTCTGTTGCGCCCTCTCTCTCGCTCTGTGGCGCCCTCTCTCTCGCTCTGTGGCGCCCTCTCTCTCGCTCTGTGGCACCCTCTTTCGCTCTGCTGTGCCCTCTCTCTCGCTCTGTGTCGCCCTCTCTCTCTCTGTGTACCCCTCTCTCTCTCTCTCTCTGTGTCTCCCTCTCTCTCACTCTGTGGCGCCGTCTCTCTCTCTCTCTGTGGCACCCTCTCTCTCTCTCTCTCTGTGGCGCCATCTCTCTCTCTGTGGCACGCTCTCTCTCTCTCTGTGGCGCCCTCTCTCTCGCTCTGTGGTGCCCTCTCTCTCTCTGTGGCGCCCTCTCTCTCGCTCTGTGGCGCCCTCTCTCTCGCTCTGTGGCGCCCTCTCTCTCGCTCTGTGGCACCCTCTCTCGCTCTGTGGTGCCCTCTCTCTCTCGCTCTGTGGCGTCCTCTCTCTCTCTGTTGTGCCCTCTCTCTCTCTGTGTCGCCCTCTCTCTCTCTGTGTCGCCCTCTCTCTCTCTGTGTCGCCCTCTCTCTCTCTGTGTCGCCCTCTCTCTCTCTGTGGCGCCCTCTCTCTCTCTCTCTGTGTCACCCTCTCTCTGTGTCACCCTCTCTCTGTGTCGCCCTCTCTCTGTGTCGCCCTCTCTCTGTGTCGCTCTCTCTCTCTCTCTCTCTCTCTCTCTCTGTGTCGCCCTCTCTCTCTGTCGCCCTCTCTCTCTCTCTGTGTCGCCCTCTCTCTCTCTATGTCGCCCTCTCTCTGTGTCGCCCTCTCTCTGTGTCGCCCTCTCTCTCTCTGTGTCGCCCTCTCTCTCTCTGTGTCGCCCTCTCTCGCTCTGTGGCACCCTCTCTCTCTCGCTCTGTGGCGCCCTCTCTCTCTCTGTGGCACCCTCTCTCTCGCTCTGTGGCGCCCTCTCTCTCACTCTGTGGTGCCCTCTCTCTCGCTCTGTGGTGCCCTCTCTCTCGCTCTGTGGCGCCCTCTCTTTCGCTCTGTGGCGCCCTCTTTCGCTCTGCTGTGCCCTCTCTCGCTCTGTGGTGCCCTCTCTCGCTCTCTGTGGCGCCCTCTCTCTCTCTCTCTGTGGCACCCTCTCTCTCTGTGGCGCCCTCTCTCTCTCACTCTCTCTGTGGCGCCCTCTCTCTCTCTCTCTGTGACGCACTCTCTCTCTCTCTCTGTGGCGCTCCCTCTCTCTCGCTCTGTGGCGCCCTCTCTCTCTCTGTGGCACCCTCTCTCTCCCTCTGTGGCACCCTCTCTCTCGCTCTGTGGCGCCCTCTCTCTCGCTCTGTGGCGCCCTCTCTCTCGCTCTGTGGCGCCCTCTCTCTCGCTCTGTGGCACCCTCTTTCGCTCTGCTGTGCCCTCTCTCTCGCTCTGTGGCGCCCTCTCTCTCTCTGTGTCGCCCTCTCTCTCTCTGTGTCGCCCTCTCTCTCTCTGTGTCACCCTCTCTCTCTCTCTCTCTCTGTCTCCCTCTCTCTCACTCTGTGGCGCCGTCTCTCTCTCTCTCTGTGGCACCCTCTCTCTCTCTCTCTGTGGCGCCCTCTCTCTCTCTGTGGCGCCCTCTCTCGCTCTGTGGCGCCCTCTCTTGCTCTGTGGCGCCCACTCTCTCTCTGTGGTGCCCTCTATCTCTCGCTCTGTGGCGCCCTCTCTCTCTCTGTGGCACGCTCTCTCTCTCTCTGTGGCACCCTCTTTCTCTCGCTCTGTGGCGCCCTCTCTCTCGCTCTGTGGCGCCCTCTCTCTCGCTCGGTGGCGCCCTGTCTCTCGCTCTGTGGCGCCCTCTCTCTCGCTCTGTGGTGCCCTCTCTCTCTCTCGCTCTGTGGCGCCCTCTCTCTCTCTGTTGTGCCCTCTCTCTCTCTGTGTCGCCCTCTCGCTCTCTGTGTCGCCCTCTCTCTCTCTGTGTCACCCTCTCTCTCTCTGTGGCGCCCTCTCTCTCTCTCTGTGTCACCCTCTCTCTGTGTCGCCCTCTCTCTCTCTCTCTCTCTGTGTCGCCCTCTCTCTCTCTGTGTCGCCCTATCTCTCTCTCTGTGTCGCCCTCTCTCTCTCTCTCTCTCTCTCTGTGTCGCCCTCTCTCTCTCTATGTCGCCCTCTCTCTGTGTCGCCCTCTCTCTCTCTGTGTCGCCCTCTCTCTCTCTGTGTCGCCCTCTCTCGCTCTGTGGCACCCTCTCTCTCTCGCTCTGTGGCGCCCTCTCTCTCGCTCTGTGGCGCCCTCTCTCTCTCTGTGGCACCCTCTCTCTCGCTCTGTGGCGCCCTCTCTCTCGCTCTGTGGTGCCCTCTCTCTCACTCTGTGGCGCCCTCTCTCTCGCTCTGTGGCGCCTTCTTTCACTCTGCTGTGCCCTCTCTCTCGCTCTGTGGCGCCCTCTCTCGCTCTGTGGTGCCCTCTCTCGCTCTGTGGTGCCCTCTCTCGCTCTCTGTGGTGCCCTCTCTCTCTCTGTGGCACCCTCTCTCTCTGTGGCGCCCTCTCTCTCTCACTCTCTCTGTGGCGCCCTCTCTCTCTCTCTCTGTGACGCCCTCTCTCTCTCTCTCTGTGGCGCTCTCTCTCTCTCTCTCTGTGGCGCCCTCTCTCTCTGTGGCACCCTCTCTCTCTCTGTGGCGCCCTCTCTCTCTCTCTGTGGCGCCCTCTCTCTCTGTGTCGCCCTCTCTCTCTCTGTGTCGCCCTCTCTCTCTCTGTGTCGCCCTCTCTCTCTCTCTGTCTCGCCCTCTCTCTCTCTCTGTGGCGCCCTCTCTGTCTCTCTCTGTGGCGCCCTCTCTCTCTCTGTGGCGCCCACTTTCTCTCGTTCTGTTTCACCCTCTCTCTCTCGCTCTGTGGCGCCCTCTCTATCGCTCTGTGGCGCCCTCTCTCTCGCTCTGTGGCGCCCTCTCTCTCGCTCTGTGGCGCCCTCTCTCTCTCTCTGTGGCGCCCTCTCTCGCTCTGTGGTGCCCTCTCTCTCTCGCTCTGTGGCGCCCTCTCTCTCTCGCTCTGTGGCGCCCTCTTTCTCTCTCTGTGGTGCCCTCTTTCTCTCTCTGTGGCGCCCTCTTTCTCTCGCTCTGTGGCACCCTCTCTCACTCGCTCTGTGGCGCCCTCTCTCTCGCTCTGTGGCGCCCTCTCTCTCGCTCTGTTGCGCCCTCTCTCTCGCTCTGTGGCGCCCTCTCTCTCGCTCTGTGGCGCCCTCTCTCTCGCTCTGTGGCGCCCTCTTTCGCTCTGCTGTGCCCTCTCTCTCGCTCTGTGTCGCCCTCTCTCTCTCTGTGTACCCCTCTCTCTCTCTCTCTCTGTGTCTCCCTCTCTCTCACTCTGTGGCGCCGTCTCTCTCTCTCTCTGTGGCACCCTCTCTCTCTCTCTCTCTCTGTGGCGCCATCTCTCTCTCTGTGGCACGCTCTCTCTCTCTCTGTGGCGCCCTCTCTCTCGCTCTGTGGTGCCCTCTCTCTCTCTGTGGCGCCCTCTCTCTCGCTCTGTGGCGCCCTCTCTCTCGCTCTGTGGCGCCCTCTCTCTCGCTCTGTGGCACCCTCTCTCGCTCTGTGGTGCCCTCTCTCTCTCGCTCTGTGGCGTCCTCTCTCTCTCTGTGTCGCCCTCTCTCTCTCTGTGTCGCCCTCTCTCTCTCTGTGTCGCCCTCTCTCTCTCTGTGGCGCCCTCTCTCTCTCTCTGTGTCACACTCTCTCTGTGTCACCCTCTCTCTGTGTCGCCCTCTCTCTGTGTCGCCCTCTCTCTGTGTCGCTCTCTCTCTCTCTCTCTCTCTCTCTCTGTGTCGCCCTCTCTCTCTCTGTCGCCCTCTCTCTCTCTCTGTGTCGCCCTCTCTCTCTCTATGTCGCCCTCTCTCTGTGTCGCCCTCTCTCTGTGTCGCCCTCTCTCTCTCTGTGTCGCCCTCTCTCTCTCTGTGTCGCCCTCTCTCGCTCTGTGGCACCCTCTCTCTCTCGCTCTGTGGCGCCCTCTCTCTCGCTCTGTGGTGCCCTCTCTCTCTCTGTGGCACCCTCTCTCTCGCTCTGTGGCGCCCTCTCTCTCGCTCTGTGGTGCCCTCTCTCTCGCTCTGTGGTGCCCTCTCTCTCGCTCTGTGGCGCCCTCTCTCTCGCTCTGTGGCGCCCTCTTTCGCTCTGCTGTGCCCTCTCTCGCTCTGTGGTGCTCTCTGTGGCGCCCTCTCTCTCTCTCTCTGTGGCACCCTCTCTCTCTGTGGCGCCCTCTCTCTCTCACTCTCTCTGTGGCGCCCTCTCTCTCTCTCTCTGTGACGCACTCTCTCTCTCTCTCTGTGGCGCTCTCTCTCTCTCTCTCTGTGGCGCCCCCTCTCTCTGTGGCACGCTCTCTCTCTCTGTGGAGCCCTCTCTCTCTCTCTCTGGCGCCCTTTCTCTCTCTCTCTCTCTCTGTGGCACCCTCTCTCTCTCTGTGGTGCTCTCTCTCTCTCTGTGGCACCCTCTCTCTCTCTCTGTGTCACCCTCTCTCTCTCTGTGTTGCCCTCTCTCTCTGTGTCGCCCTCTCTCTCTCTGTGTCGCCCTCTCTCTCTCTCTGTGTCGCCCTCTCTCTCTCTCTGTGGCGCCCTCTCTGTCTCTCTCTGTGGCGCCCTCTCTCTCTCTGTGGCGCCCTCTCTCTGTCTGTGGCGCCCTCTCTCGCTTTGTGGCGCCCTCTCTCTCTCTGTGGCGCCCTCTCTCACTCTGTTGCGCCCTCTCTCTCTCTCTCTCTCTCTCTCTCTCTGTGGCGCCCTCTCTCTCTCTCTCTGTGGCGCCCTCTCTCTCTCTCTCTGTGGCGCCCTCTTTCTCTCGTTCTGTTTCACCCTCTCTCTCTCGCTCTGTGGCGCCCTCTCTCTCGCTCTGTGGCGCCCTCTCTCTCGCTCTGTGGCGCCCTCTCTCTCGCTCTGTGGCGCCCTCTCTCTCTCTGTGGCGCCCTCTCTCGCTCTGTGGTGCCCTCTCTCTCTCGCTCTGTGGCGCCCTCTCTCTCTCGCTCTGTGGCGCCCTCTTTCTCTCTCTGTGGCGCCCTCTTTCTCTCGCTCTGTGGCACCCTCTCTCTCTCGCTCTGTGGCGCCCTCTCTCTCGCTATGTTGCGCCCTCTCTCTCGCTCTGTGGCGCCCTCTCTCTCGCTCTGTGGCGCCCTCTCTCTCGCTCTGTGGCGCCCTCTCTCTCTCTGTGTCGCCCTCTCTCTGTGTACCCCTATCTCTCTCTCTCTGTGTCTCTCTCTCTCTCACTCTGTGGCGCCGTCTCTCTCTCTCTCTGTGGCACCCTCTCTCTCTCTCTCTGTGGCGCCCTCTCTCTCTCTGTGGCGCCCTCTCTCGCTCTGTGGCGCCCTCTCTCGCTCTGTGGCGCCCTCTCTCGCTCTGTGGCGCCCTCTCTTGCTCTGTGGCGCCCACTCTCTCTCTATGGCGCCCTCTCTCTCTCGCTCTGTGGCGCCCTCTCTCTCTCTGTGGCACGCTCTCTCTCTCTCTGTGGCAACCTCTTTCTCTCGCTCTGTGGCGCCCTCTCTCTCGCTCTGTGGCGCCCTCTCTCTCTCTGTGGCGCCCTCTCTCTCTCGCTCTGTGGCGCCCTCTCTCTCGCTCTGTTGCGCCCTCTCTCTCGCTCTGTGGCACCGTCTCTCGCTCTGTGGTGCCCTCTCTCTCTCGCTCTGTGGCGCCAACTCTCTCTCTGTGGCGCCCTCTCTCTCGCTCTGTGGCGCCCTCTCTCTCGCTCTGTGGCGCCCTCTCTCTCGCTCTGTGGTGCCCTCTCTCGCTCTGTGGCGCCCTCTCTCTCTCTGTGTCGCCCTCTCTCTGTGTACCCCTCTCTGTCTCTGTGTCGCCCTCTCTCTCTGTGTCGCCCTCTCTCTCTCTCTCTCTCTCTCTCTCTCTGTGGCGCCCTCTCTCTCTCTCTGTGGCACCCTCTTTCTCTCTCTCTGTGGCGCCCTCTCTCTCTGTGGCGTGCTCTCTCTCTCGCTCTGTGGCACCCTCTTTCTCTCGCTCTGTGGCGCCCTCTCTCTCGATCGGTGGCGCCCTCTCTCTTTCTGTGGCGCCCTCTCTCTAGCTCTGTGGCGCCCTCTCTCTCGCTCGGTGGCGCACTCTCTCGCTCTGTGGCGCCCTCTCTCGCTCTGTGGTGCCCTCTCTCTCTCGCTCTGTGGTGCCCTCACTCTCTCGCTCTGTGGCTCCCTCACACTCTCGCTCTGTGGCTCCCTCTCTCTCTCTCTCTCTCTGTGGCGCCCTCTCTCTCTCTGTGGTGCCCTCTCTCTCTCTGTGGTGCCCTCTCTTGCTCTGTGGCGGCCTCTCTCGCTCTGTGGCGCCCTCTCTCTCTCTGTGGCGCCCTCTCTCTCTCGCTCTGTGGCGCCCTCTCTCTCGCTCTGTTGCGCCCTCTCTCTCGCTCTGTGGCACCGTCTCTCGCTCTGTGGTGCCCTCTCTCTCTCGCTCTGTGGCGCCAACTCTCTCTCTGTGGCGCCCTCTCTCTCGCTCTGTGGCGCCCTCTCTCTCGCTCTGTGGCGCCCTCTCTCTCGCTCTGTGGTGCCCTCTCTCGCTCTGTGGCGCCCTCTCTCTCTCTGTGTCGCCCTCTCTCTGTGTACCCCTCTCTGTCTCTGTGTCGCCCTCTCTCTCTGTGTCGCCCTCTCTCTCTCTCTCTCTCTCTCTCTCTCTCTGTGGCGCCCTCTCTCTCTCTCTGTGGCACCCTCTTTCTCTCTCTCTGTGGCGCCCTCTCTCTCTGTGGCGTGCTCTCTCTCTCGCTCTGTGGCACCCTCTTTCTCTCGCTCTGTGGCGCCCTCTCTCTCGATCGGTGGCGCCCTCTCTCTTTCTGTGGCGCCCTCTCTCTAGCTCTGTGGCGCCCTCTCTCTCGCTCGGTGGCGCACTCTCTCGCTCTGTGGCGCCCTCTCTCGCTCTGTGGTGCCCTCTCTCTCTCGCTCTGTGGTGCCCTCACTCTCTCGCTCTGTGGCTCCCTCACACTCTCGCTCTGTGGCTCCCTCTCTCTCTCTCTCTCTCTGTGGCGCCCTCTCTCTCTCTGTGGTGCCCTCTCTCTCTCTGTGGTGCCCTCTCTTGCTCTGTGGCGGCCTCTCTCGCTCTGTGGCGCCCTCTCTCGCTCTGTGTCACCCTCTCTCTCTCTGTGGTACCCTCTCTCTCTCTCTCTGTGGCACGCTCTCTCTCTCTCTCTGTGGCACCCTCTTTCTCTCGCTCTGTGGCGCCCTGTCTCTCGCTCTGTGGCGCCATCTCTCTCTCTCTGTGGCACCCTCTCTCTCGCTCTGTGGCGCCCTCTCTCTCGCTCTGTGGCGCCCTCTCTCTCGCTTTGTGGCGCTCTCTCTCTCTCTCTGTGTCTCCCTCTCTCTCGCTCTGTGGCGCCGTCTCTCTCTCTCTCTCTCTCTGGCACCCTCTCTCTCTCTCTCTGCGGCACCCTCTCTCTCTCTCTCTCTCTGTGGCGCCCTTTCTCTCTCTGTGGCGCCCTCTCTCGCTCTGTGGCGCCCTCTCTCGCTCTGTGGCACCCTCTTTCTCTCGCTCTGTGGCGCCCTCTCTCTCGATCGGTGGCGCCCTCTCTCTTTCTGTGGCGCCCTCTCTCTAGCTCTGTGGCGCCCTCTCTCTCGCTCGGTGGCGCACTCTCTCGCTCTGTGGCGCCCTCTCTCGCTCTGTGGTGCCCTCTCTCTCTCGCTCTGTGGTGCCCTCACTCTCTCGCTCTGTGGCTCCCTCACACTCTCGCTCTGTGGCTCCCTCTCTCTCTCTCTCTCTCTGTGGCGCCCTCTCTCTCTCTGTGGTGCCCTCTCTCTCTCTGTGGTGCCCTCTCTTGCTCTGTGGCGGCCTCTCTCGCTCTGTGGCGCCCTCTCTCGCTCTGTGTCACCCTCTCTCTCTCTGTGGTACCCTCTCTCTCTCTCTCTGTGGCACGCTCTATCTCTCTCTCTGTGGCACCCTCTTTCTCTCGCTCTGTGGCGCCCTGTCTCTCGCTCTGTGGCGCCATCTCTCTCTCTCTGTGGCACCCTCTCTCTCGCTCTGTGGCGCCCTCTCTCTCGCTCTGTGGCGCCCTCTCTCTCGCTTTGTGGCGCTCTCTCTCTCTCTCTGTGTCTCCCTCTCTCTCGCTCTGTGGCGCCGTCTCTCTCTCTCTCTCTCTGGCACCCTCTCTCTCTCTCTCTGCGGCACCCTCTCTCTCTCTCTCTCTCTGTGGCGCCCTTTCTCTCTCTGTGGCGCCCTCTCTCGCTCTGTGGCGCCCTCTCTCGCTCTGTGGTGCCCTCTCTCTCTCTCTCTGTGGTGCCCTCTCTCTCTCTGTGGTGCCCTCTCTCTCTCGCTCTGTGGTACCCTCTCTCTCTCTCTCTCTGTGGCACGCTCTCTCTCTCTCTCTGTGGCACGCTCTCTCTCTCTCTCTGTGGCACCCTCTTTCTCTCGCTCTGTGGCGCCCTCTCTCTCGCTCTGTGGCGCCCTCTCTCTCTCTCTCTGTGGCGCCCTCTCTCTCTCTCTGTGGCGCACTCTCTCTCGCTCTGTGGCCCCCTCTTTCTCGTTCCGTGGCACCCTCTCTCGCTCTGTGGTGCCCTCTCTCTCTCGCTCTGTGGTGCCCTCTCTCTCTCTGCGGCGCCCTCTCTCTCTCTCTGTGGCGCCCTCTCTCTCTCTGTTGCGCCCTCTCTCGTTCTTTGTGGCGCCCTCTCTCTCTCTCTCTGTGGCGCCCTCTCTCTCTCTCTCTGTGGCGCCCTCTCTCTCTTTCTGTGGCGCCCTCTCTCTCTCTCTCTCTCGCTCTCTCTCTCTCTCTCTCTCTCTCTCTCTCTCTGTGGCGCCCTCTCTCTCTCTCTCTGTGGCGCCCTCTCTCTCTCTCTCTGTGGCGCCCTCTCCCTCTCTCTCTGTGGCGCTCTCTCTCTCTCTCTCTCTCTCTGTGGCGCCCCCTCTCTCTGTGGCACCCTCTCTCTCTCTGTGGCGCCCTCTCTCTCGCTCTGTGGCGCCCTCTCTCTCGCTTTGTGGCGCTCTCTCTCTCTCTCTCTGTGTCTCCCTCTCTCTCGCTCTGTGGCGCCGTCTCTCTCTCTCTCTGTGGCACCCTCTCTCTCTCTCTGTGGCGCCCTTTCTCTCTCTGTGGCGCCCTCTCTCGCTCTGTGGCGCCCTCTCTCGCTCTGTGGTGCCCTCTTTCTCTCTCTCTGTGGCGCCCTCTCTCTCTCTGTGGTGCACTCTCTCTCTCGCTCTGTGGTACCCTCTCTCTCTCTCTCTCTGTGGCACGCTCTCTCTCTCTCTCTCTGTGGCACCCTCTTTCTCTCGCTCTGTGGCGCCCGCTCTCTCGCTCTGTGGCGCCCTCTCTCTCTCTGTGGCGCCCTCTCTCTCTCTGTGGCGCCCTCTCTCTCGCTCTGTGGCGCACTCTCTCTCGCTCTGTGGCCCCCTCTTTCTCGTTCCGTGGCACCCTCTCTCGCTCTGTGGCGCCCTCTCTCTCGCTCTGTGGTGCCCTCTCTCTCGCTCTGTGGCGCCCTCTCTCTCGCTCTGTGGCGCCCTCTTTTGCTCTGCTGTGCCCTCTCTCTCGCTCTGTGGCGCCCTCTCCCGCTCTGTGGCGCCCTCTCTCGCTCTTTGTGGCGCCCTCTCTCTCTCTATCTGTGGCGCCCTCTCTCTCTTTCTGTGGCGCCCTCTCTCTCTCTCTCTCTCTCTCTCTCTCTCTCTGTGGCGCCCACTCTCTCTCTCTCTGTGGCGCCCTCTTTCTCTCTCTCTGTGGCGCTCTCTCTCTCGCTCTCTCTCTGTGGCGCCCCTCTCTCTGTGGCACCCTCTCTCTCTCTGTGGCGCCCTCTCTCTCTTTCTGTGGCGCCCTCTCTCTCTCTCTCTCTCTCTCTCTCTCTCTCTCTCTCTCTGTGGCGCCCACTCTCTCTCTCTCTGTGGCGCCCTCTCTCTCTCTCTCTGTGGCGCTCTCTCTCTCGCTCTCTCTCTGTGGCGCCCCTCTCTCTGTGGCACCCTCTCTCTCTCTGTGGCGCCCGCTCTCTCGCTCTGTGGCGCCCTCTCTCTCTCTGTGGTGCCCTCTCTCTCTCTGCGGCGCCCTCTCTCCCGCTCTGTGGCGCCCTCTCTCTCGCTCTGTGGCGCCCTCTCTCTCGCTCTGTGGCGCCCTCTCTCTCTCTGTGGCGCCCTCTCTCTCGCTCTGTGGCGTCCTCTCTCTCGCTCTGTGGTGCCCTCTCTCTCGCTCTGTGGCGCCCTCTCTCTCGCTCTGTGGCGCCCTCTTTCGCTCTGCTGTGCCCTCTCTCTCACTCTGTGGCGCCCTCTCTCGCTCTGTTGCGCCCTCTCTCGCTCTTTGTGGCGCCCTCTCTCTCTCTCTCTGTGGCGCCCTCTCTCTCTTTCTGTGGCGCCCTCTCTCTCTCTCTCTCTCTCTCTCTCTCTCTCTCTCTCTCTCTCTCTGTGGCGCCCTCTCTCTCTCTCTGTGGCGCCCTCTCCCTCTCTCTCTGTGGCGCTCTCTCTCTCTCTCTCTCTGTGGCGCCCCCTCTCTCTGTGGCACCCTCTCTCTCTCTGTGGCGCCCTCTCTCTCTCTCTGTGGCGCCCTCTCTCTCTCTCTCTCTCTCTCTCTCTCTCTCTCTGTGGCGCCCTCTCTCTCTCTCTCTCTGTGGCGCCCTCTCTCTCTCTCTCTGTGGCGCTCTCTCTCTCTCTCTCTCTGTGGCGCCCTCTCTCTCGCTCTGTGGCGCCCTCTCTCTCGCTTTGTGGCGCTCTCTCTCTCTCTGTGTCTCCCTCTCTCTCGCTCTCTGGCGCCGTCTCTCTCTCTCTCTGTGGCACCATCTCTCTCTCTCTGTGGCGCCCTTTCTCTCTCTCTGTGGCGCCCTTTCTCTCTCTGTGGCGCCCTCTCTCGCTCTGTGGCGCCCTCTCTCGCTCTGTGGTGCCCTCTCTCTCTCTCTCTGTGGCGCCCTCTCTCTCTCTGTGGTGCACTCTCTCTCTCGCTCTGTGGTACCCTCTCTCTCTCTCTCTCTCTGTGGCACGCTCTCTCTCTCTCTCTGTGGCACCCTCTTTCTCTCGCTCTGTGGCGCCCGCTCTCTCGCTCTGTGGCGCCCTCTCTCTCTCTGTGGCGCCCTCTCTCTCGCTCTGTGGCGCACTCTCTCTCGCTCTGTGGCCCCCTCTTTCTCGTTCCGTGGCACCCTCTCTCGCTCTGTGGTGCCCTCTCTCTCTCGCTCTGTAGTGCCCTCTCTCTCGCTCTGTGGCGCCCTCTCTCTCGCTCTGTGGTGCCCTCTCTCTCGCTCTGTGGCGCCCTCTCTCTCGCTCTGTGGCGCCCTCTTTCGCTCTGCTGTGCCCTCTCTCTCGCTCTGTGGCGCCCTCTCTCGCTCTTTGTGGCGCCCTCTCTCTCTCTCTCTGTGGCGCCCTCTCTCTCTTTCTGTGGCGCCCTCTCTCTCTCTCTCTCTCTCTCTCTCTGTGGCGCCCACTCTCTCTCTCTCTGTGGCGCCCTCTCTCTCTCTCTCTGTGGCGCTCTCTCTCTCTCTCTCTCTCTCTGTGGCGCCCCTCTCTCTGTGGCACCCTCTCTCTCTCTGTGGCGCCCTCTCTCTCTCTCTGTGACGCCCTCTCTCTCTCTCTCTTTCTATGGCACCCTCTCTCTCTCTGTGGTGCCCTCTCTCTCTCTGTGGCGCCCTCTCCCTCTCTGTGGCACCCTCTCTCTCTCTGTGTCGCCCTCTCTCTCTCTCTGTCGCCCTCTCTCTCTCTGTGTCACCCTCTCTCTCTCTGTGTCGCCCTCTCTCTGTGGCGCCCTCTCTGTCTCTCTCTGTGTCGCCATCTCTCTGTGGCGCCCTCTCTTTCTCTCTCTGTGGCGCCCTCTCTCTCTCTGTGGCGCCCTCTCTCTCTCTGTGGCGCCCTCTCTCTCTCTGTGGCGCCCTCTCTCGCTCTGTGGCGCCCTCTCTTGCTCTGTGGCGCCCCCTCTCTCTCTGTGGCGCCCTCTCTCTCTCGCTCTGTGGCGCCCTATCTCTCTCGCTCTGTGGTACCCTCTCTCTCTCTCTCTGTGGCACGCTCTCTCTCTCTGTGGCACCCTCTTTCTCTCGCTCTGTGGCGCCCTCTCTCTCGCTCTGTGGTGCCCTCTCTCTCGCTCTGTGGCGCCCTCTCTCTCGCTCTGTGGGCCCTCTTTCGCTCTGCTGTGCCCTCTCTCTCGCTCTGTGGCGCCCTCTCTCGCTCTGTGGCGCCCTCTCACGCTCTTTGTGGCGCCCTCTCTCTCTCTCTCTGTGGCGCCCTCTCTCTCTTTCTGTGGCGTCCTCTCTCTCTCTCTCTCTCTGTGGCGCCCTCTCTCTCTCTGTGGCGCCCTCTCTCTCTTTCTCTGTGGCGCTCTCTCTCTCTCTCTCTTTGGCGCCCCCTCTCTCTGTGGCACCCTCTCTCTCTCTGTGGCGCCCTCTCTCTCTCTCTGTGGCGCCCTCTCTCTCTCTCTCTCTCTCTCTCTCTCTCTCTCTATGGCACCCTCTCTCTCTCTGTGGTGCCCTCTCTCTCTCTGTGGCACCCTCTCTCTCTGTGTCACCCTCTCTCTCTCTGTGTCGCCCTCTCTCTCTCTGTGTCGCCCTATCTCTCTCTGTGTCACCCTCTCTCTCTCTGTGTCGCCCTCTCTCTGTGGCGCCCTCTCTGTCTCTCTCTGTGGCGCCCTCTCTCTCTCTGTGGTGCCCTCTCTCGCTCTGTGGCGCACTCTCTCGCTCTGTGGTGCCCTCT
The DNA here is from genome assembly GCF_040206685.1 of Ascaphus truei. Lineage (NCBI taxonomy): Eukaryota > Metazoa > Chordata > Amphibia > Anura > Ascaphidae > Ascaphus > Ascaphus truei. The sequence goes on from NW_027455222.1 coordinate 39,062, forward strand.
CTTGCTCTGTGGCGCCCCCTCTCTCTCTGTGGCGCCCTCTCTCTCTCGCTCTGTGGTACCCTCTCTCTCTCTCTCTCTGTGGCACGCTCTCTCTCTCTCTCTTTGGCACCCTCTCTCTCTCGCTCTGTGGCACCCTCTCTCTCGCTTTGTGGCGCCCTCTCTCTCGCTCTGTGGCGCCCTCTCTCGCTCTATGGTGCCCTCTCTCTCTCGCTCTGTGGTGCCCTCTCTCTCTCGCTCTGTGGCGCCCTCTCTCTCTTTGTGGCGCCCTCTCTCTCGCTCTGTGGCGCCCTCTCTCTCGCTCTGTGTCGCCCTCTCTCTCGCTCTGTGGTGCCCTCTCTCGCTCTGTGGCGCCCTCTCTCTCTCTCTCTCTCTCTCTCTCTCTCTCTCTCTCTATTGCGCCCTCTCTCTCTCTCTCTGTGGCGCTCTCTCTCTCTCTCTCTGTGGCGCCCCCTCTCTCTGTGGCACCCTCTCTCTATCTGTGGCGCTCTCTCTCTCGCTCTGTGGCGCCCTCTCTCTCGCTTTGTGGCGCTCTCTCTCTCTCTCTCTCTCTGTGTCTCCCTCTCTCTCGCTCTGTGGCGCCGTCTCTCTCTCTCTCTGTGGCACCCTCTCTCTCTCTCTGTTGCGCCCTTTCTCTCTCTGTGGCGCCCTCTCTCGCTCTGTGGCGCCCTCTCTTGCTCTGTGGTGCCCTCTCTCTCTCTCTGTGGAGCCCTCTCATTCTCTGTGGTGCCCTCTCTCTCTCTCTGTGGCACGCTCTCTCTCTCTCTCTCTGTGGCACCCTCTTTCTCTCGCTCTGTGGCGCCCTCTCTCTCGCTCTATGGCGCCCTCTCTCTCTCTGTGGCGCCCTCTCTCTCTGTGGCGCCCTCTCTCTCGCTCTGTGGCGCACTCTCTCTCGCTCTGTGGCCCCCTCTTTCTCGTTCCGTGGCACCCTCTCTCGCTCTGTGGTGCCCTCTCTCTCTCGCTCTGTGGTGCCCTCTCTCTCTCTGTGGCGCCCTATCTCTCGCTCTGTGGCGCCCTCTCTCTCGCTCTGTGGCGCCCTCTCTCTCTCTGTGGCGCCCTCTCTCTCTCTGTGGCGCCCTCTCTCTCGCTCTGTGGCGCCCTCTCTCTCGCTCTGTGGTGCCCTCTCTCTCGCTCTGTGGCGCCCTCTCTCTCGCTCTGTGGCGCCCTCTTTCGCTCTGCTGTGCCCTCTCTCTCGCTCTGTGGCGCCCTCTCTCGCTCTTTGTGGCGCTCTCTCTCTCTCTCTCTCTGTGGCGCCCTTTCTCTCTTTCTGTGGCGCCCTCTCTCTCTCTCTCTCTCTGTGGCGCCCTCTCTCTCTCTCTCTGTGGCGCCCTCTCTCTCTCTCTCTGTGGCGCTCTCTCTCTCTCTCTCTCTGTGGCGCCCCCTCTCTCTGTGGCACCCTCTCTCTCTCTGTGGCACCCTCTTTCTCTCTCTGTGGCGCCCTCTCTCTCTCTCTCTCTCTCTCTCTCTCTCTATGGCACCCTCTCTCTCTCTCTGTGGTGCCCTCTCTCTCTCTGTGGCACCCTCTCTCTCTGTGTCGCCCTCTCTCTCTCTGTGTCGCCCTCTCTCTCTCTGTGTCGCCCTCTCTCTCTCTCTGTGTCGCCCTCTCTCTCTCTGTGTCGCCCTCTCTCTCTCTCTCTCTGTGGCGCCCTCTCTGTCTCTCTCTGTGGCGCCCTCTCTCTCTCTGTGGCGCCCTCTCTCTCTCGCTCTGTGGCGCCCTCTCTCTGTCTGTGGCGCCCTCTTTCTCTCGTTCTGTTTCACCCTCTCTCTCTCGCTCTGTGGCGCCCTCTCTCTCGCTCTGTGGCGCCCTCTCTCTCGCTCTGTGGCGCCCTCTTTCTGTCTGTGGCGCCCTCTCTCTCTCTGTGGCGCCCTCTCTCTCTCGCTCTGTGGTGCCCTCTCTCTCTCGCTCTGTGGCGCCCTCTTTCTCTCGCTCTGTGGCACCCTCTCTCTCTCGCTCTGTGGCGCTCTCTCTCTCTCTCTCTGTGGCGCCCCCTCTCTCTGTGGCACCCTCTCTCTCTCTGTGGCGCCCTCTCTCTCTCTCTCTGTGGCACCCTCTCTCTCTCTCTCTGTGGCACTCTCTCTCTCTCTCTCTCTCTGTGTCGCCCCCTCTCTCTGTGGCACCCTCTCTCTCTCTGTGGCGCCCTCTCTCTCGCTCTGTGGCGCCCTCTCTCTCGCTTTGTGGCGCTCTCTCTCTCTCTCTCTGTGTCTCCCTCTCTCTCGCTCTGTCGTGCCGTCTCTCTCTCTCTCTCTTTGGCACCCTCTCTCTCTCTCTGTGGCGCCCTTTCTCTCTCTGTGGCGCCCTCTCTCGCTCTGTGGCGCCCTCTCTCGCTCTGTGGTGCCCTCTCTCTCTCTCTCTCTGTGGCGCCCTCTCTCTCTCTGTGGTGCACTCTCTCTCTCGCTCTGTGGTACCCTCTCTCTCTCTCTCTCTGTGGCACGCTCTCTCTCTCTCTCTGTGGCACCCTCTTTCTCTCGCTCTGTGGCGCCCTCTCTCTCGCTCTGTGGCGCCCTCTCTCTCTCTGTGGCGCCCTCTCTCTCGCTCTGTGGCGCACTCTCTCTCGCTCTGTGGCCCCCTCTTTCTCGTTCCGTGGCACCCTCTCTCGCTCTGTGGTGCCCTCTCTCTCTCGCTCTGTAGTGCCCTCTCTCTCGCTCTGTGGCGCCCTCTCTCTCGCTCTGTGGTGCCCTCTCTCTCGCTCTGTGGCGCCCTCTCTCTC